>NC_092028.1:5787743-5970243 GCF_042242105.1 Pempheris klunzingeri
CAGGACCATCAGAATGAAACTGGACCACAGATGTGTGTTTGTCTTTAGATGTGTTAGCCCAAGTGAAACCGAACAGAAAATTTTGTCAGAGAATTTATTAAAGGTCAAACACAATATGGTCCTTCTGCTATATTTTGTACAGAGTGTGGTTATTCTCGTTAATTTGTTAGTTAAGACTGTTAAGTCTTAAGTTAAGACTGCCTTTTCACAGTCGCACCGCTCACTCAGACCTTTGCAGAGAGTCTTAACAGTTACCACCACTGCAGTCTGAGAGGCGTTCACAGTCTCATGGCCTCTGGCTACCAGCTCTCGTCTCTGTAAAAATTCTTAAGGTGGAAACTTCCCAGAAGCTTCGACATCTTTAGTTACTAACTCCTCAGCGTTTCCCAAAACCCAGTGTGCTGTCTGAGACCATGTCATCTGAGGCCTCACTGCCCATAAATCCAGTAGAATTTGGGAAGTGAAAAGCAGTTGCACAACACTGACCCTCCAGCAACTGTAAAGCAAGTTAGAAACCCTGTAGAAGGAGGGGGGGGGGGGTGAGAGTGAGTGAGTGAGTGAGTGAGAGAGAGAGAGGTAGAGAATAGGTCCATACCTTAATTAACTTTAATATGTATCTTGGTAACCCAGTCACAAGTGGACAGCAAGTACAGGTGTGGATGTGCCACAGATGCATTAAGGACACATTGGTCAGACCACATTATTTGGTGCTGTGGGACACGTATGGCCTCATCCTGTGTGTACGCACACGTCCTGGGCCACATTGAAGGACCACTTACTTCACTGACGTCCTCTGCATAGGCTGATATCAAGGTCATTTTAATTACCTTACTGACACCCACGTCTCTGCTGTTCAGATGCCTGCTCACCAAAACTTTGCTCCGCACTCCTTCATAGTAGTTAACATTATGGATATGATTCGGAGTGTGATATTAGAATCCAGAGAATAATGTTAAATGGGACATGTTGCTGGAACATTATCACTCCAAGCACAGCGCTTCACCAAGCAGGGAAGTGAGCATGGAGGTGGGCATGGAGTGACGTACTTAGAGCTGTCCACTTGGGATCGGATCACCTAAGATGCATGTGAATGGCAGGTTTGTAGCCTTCACATTGACGCCCATCTCACACAGTGAAGGTGTTGTGGCCATCAGAATGGACCTGTACTCTTTCTTCACTGCTGGTTCACTGCTAACTGGGCCATTACTGCATCTCCTAATCACTTCTAACAACTATTTCTATAACCCATTTTAGACGTGCACCCTTTTAAGTTTCACACAATTTATGTCTACATGGTCACCTTCAAGTCATGATGGTAGTTGTAACGCTTCTGTATCACTTTCAACAAAGCACAAGTACAAGTACCACTGACAGGTTTTCAACCATGAGTTGTGCATAAAGTTGAACAGAGAGCCCCCTTGAACTTTTCCACATTTTGTCACGTTACGACCACAAACATAAATATATTTTATTGGAATTTTATGTGAAAGACCAACACAAAGTGGCACACAATTGTGAAGTAGAAAGAAAATTATACATGATTAAAATTTTTTTTTACAAATAAAAAACTGAAAAGTGCGGTGTGCAAAAGTATTCAGCCCCCTTTTCTCTGAGTGCAACCAATTGCCTTCAGAAGTTGCCTGATGATTGCTGAATGATCGAATGTTGACCTAATGACTAAATAGAGTCCACCTGTGTGTAATCTAATCTCAGTACAAATACAACTGTTCTTTGACAGCCACAGAGGTTTGTTAAGAGAATATTGGGGAGCAAACAGCATCATGATGTCCAAGGAACACACCAGACAGGTCAGGGATAAGGTTGTGGAGAAGTTTAAAGCAGGGTTAGGCTATAAAAAGATTTCCCAAGCTTTGAACATCTCACGGAGCACTGTTCAATCCATCATCCGGAAATGGAAATTGTATGGCACAACTGCAAACCTACCAAGACACGGCCGTCCACCTAAACTTACAGGCCGAACAAGGAGAGCCCTGATCAGAGATGCAGCCAAGAGGCCCATGGTGACTCTAGACAAACTGCAGAGATCCACAGCTCAGGTGGGGGAATCTGTCCACAGGACAACTATTAGTCGTGCACTGCACAAATCTGGCCATTGTTAAAAGAAAACCATAAGAAGTCCCGTTTGCAGTTTGCCAGAAGCCATGTGGGAGACACAGCAAACGTGGAAGAAGGTGCTCTGGTCAGATGAGACCAAAATTGAACTTTTTGGCCTAAATGCAAAACGCTATGTGTGGCAGAAAACTAACACTGCACATCACTCTGAACACACCATCCCCATTGTCAAACATGGTGGCGGCAGCATCATGCTCTGGGGGTGCTTCTCCTCAGCAGGGACAGGGAAGATGGTCAGAGTTGATGGGAAGATGGATGGAGCCAAATACAGGGCAATCTTGGAAGAAAACCTGTTGGAGTCTGCAAAAGACTTGAGACTGGGGTGGAGGTTCACCTTCCAGCAGGACAATGACCCTAAACATAAAGCCAGGGCTACAATGGAATAGTTTAAAACAAAACATATTCATGTGTTAGAATGGCCCAGTCAAAGTCCAGACCTAAATCCAATCGAGAATCTGTGGCAAGATCTGAAAACTGCCGTTCACAAACGCTCTCCATCTAATCTGACTGAGCTTGAGCTGTTTTGCAAAGAAGAATGGGCAAAAATTTCAGTCTCTCGATGTGCAAAGCTGGTAGAGACATACCCCAAAAGATTTGCATCTGTAATTGCAGCAAAAAGTGGTTCCACAAAGTATTGTCTCAGGAGGGCTGAATACTTTTGCACACCGTACTTTTCAGTTTTTTATTTGTAAAGAAAATTTTAAATCATGTATAATTTTCTTTCTACTTCACAATTGTGTGCCACTTTGTGTTGGTCTTTCACATAAAATTCCAATAAAATATATTTATGTTTGTGGTCGTAACGTGACAAAATGTGGAATAGTTCAAGGGGGCTGAATACTTTTGCAAGCCACTGTATGCAAAATGGGAAAGTAAATCTGCAAAGCATCAAGGTTTATCATTTAGTCACTTATGGTGCTTTGCCTTGTGCTGAACTGGATTTGAACTCTGATGGAGGAAAGAACTATAAATGCACGACGTACGTCTTCAGTGAGACGGATGCTTTTTCTCTGACTTTTAGTGCCTTGTGAATAAGGTTTGTTTCCTATTGTTGTACAATAAGATTTTAAATCTTCAACCCATCCATGTTTTGTGTATTATGTCATACAATTGCAGAAAATCTCTCACCACAAAGGACACACATGCATGCACATGCATGGGGGTGACATTCCTGCCGGTGGTTTCACAAGGTTTCAAAATGCTCACAACTAAACACTGCTCAACCATGTATTACATCATAATAATGACATGTTCAGTTTATGAGTGTTGCACTATGGAGTGAACTATTCAGTCACATTGTGTTCACAACACAAAGATCACTATTGCACACTAATCAACTGTACATAAGTTGATTATGATGAAATGCACAGTCCATTATTTTGACTTATATCATGGAATAAGGCCACTGTAATAACTGTAAATGTTTAACTCAGCTACTGGACACAGCAGCTAACCAGCATTTTGGCAATCTCACATATTTCCTACATGAAATGTTACTTTCTGGGTAGTTCGTCCTCTCTGGCTGAAAGTGTGTGAACCAGTGAAACTAGTGGCTCTACAGGTCTGTTACCTGGCTGACTGTTCTAGGCAGCCGCAAAGTGTTACTTCAGTGCACGTTAGTGAAAATCTTAATGATTAGTTTCCAGATGTTTGCTCTCATGCTTCCGCTCAGAGGAGATTCCTGTGTGCTTACTCAACAATGGCAATGGGCTCAAATGATAGTCTTTACTCTGCTGCTCTGCTTTCCTCAAACATCCACACGTTGCACTGAACACATGACTGTTCAGTGAAGGTATGACTTTGATCTCATCATCACACAGATACACGCACATTTGCCTTACTTACTATGGCTACCTGGATTTACTGCTCCTGAGGCCTGTCCCAACCCTCATGCTAAAAAAAAAAGCTAAAATCAAGACTTAATTCATGCGAAAACTCCAGTGTGCGATTTCATTTTCTACTATGGTTGCACATTTATGGCTGCAGATTTAACATTTCAGCATGAGGATTTAGTTGGATTGCCTGGTAACTGTAAACCATGCGGCCATGACAGAGACCTTTGTGGCAGCGCCTATTAACCCTTCCCTCTCTGTCCTACTCTGTCTAGTGATTGAGGAGAAGGGGGTGAAGATGAAGCTGACAGTGGTGGACACTCCAGGATTTGGAGACCAGATCAACAATGAGAACTGGTGAGTAGAAGGAAGGTGGAAACAAGAGAGGACAGCTGGGTGGAGGCAGAGAGGAGCTATCCAGAACTGGCTCACTTAGTATTTGCATTGCCCAAACGTTAGTGATACATGACACAAAGTAATCATATTCAATTTGTGACATATTTGTGCCTCTCAGAGAGTCTCCTGATATAGGTTAATATAACCAACCTATATTACATAATATAGGTTGTTGAGTATGCTTGCACCCACATGATAATAAGAATAATAAGAATTGCTTGAATTCTAATGTCAGAGACCTACTTATAATAGACAAAATTCAAACTGGAGTATATATAGTTTTTATATATTTACAGCGCTGTGCAAAAGTCTATAAAAGCAGGTGTGAAGAAACACTGTAAAGTCAGAATGCTTTGATGCTGTATTGAGGACAAAGTGTGCTCACACCAAATATTGATTTGATTTAGATTTTTCTTCTGTTCGCTCACTTTACATTTTGTAAATTGATAAAAATTAAACAATTAAATCTTATATTTTTGAAAGAATTCTTACTTCACAGCTTTTCTTCATACCTGCCTAAAACCTTTGCGCAGCGCTGTATATTATATATATATTTGGTGTCATATACAAGTGAAATCATCATCAACAGCCTCATTTCTTTCTTTATTTTGGAGGATTTCTGCCTGAAGTCTGGTCTGCAGACAACAAACGCTCACCGCAGATTTGGTTGTCTTGTATGTTACTTGTCATCAACTAAAAGGACAGTATATATAATGTCTTGTTCTTTTCACCAAGTATGGATAGATTATCTCAAACAGTCTTAAAGCTGAAAGTGACCAAATTACAACCTCCATTACATTTTAAATCCCAAAAATCTGAGCACAAAATCTTGTCCTAATACTGAGTGAATAAAGATCACTGTATAAAATGTACATCAAATAGAAATATTAGATGTATTGTGCATGATTTTGCACACATTTACTCCTAATTCAGTTTCACATGTATATATAACTGGAAACTGGAAAAGGATCTTAATTACTATTAAAAACACAATGAACATCAATGAGCCACTCAGGTGCAGTGGGGGACATGTTCCCTCATTACCATGAACTCACACACTGTAGTTTATTTTGACATAATCCCACCTACAGTGTCCTGCTGCAATAAAAGCTCTCTAGAGCACCAGATGTGGATTAATCCACCGCTGAAAATAGATCCCAGAAAACAACAGTTTCAAGCTGTTTTGGGAAATTATGGGGAAGTATGAAGTAAGAAAATATGAGTCATGTAATTATAATTATGTATTATATAATAACACATCGTTGGTCTTGGTCTTGTAAGAACAATACAGAATATTGCCAACATTATCGTTTGAAGACATGACCAGACTACTCCAGTCACCCACCGTCTCTTCTCTGCTGCTCTGTGTCTAGCTGGGAACCCATAGTGGAGTACGTCAACGAGCAGTATGAGAAATACCTGAGAGAGGAGCTGCATGTCAACCGCAAGAGGAGAATACCTGACAGCAGAGTCCACTGCTGCATCTACTTCCTCCCTGCCACCGGACACAGGTCGGTGCTCGTTCACTGCAAGGCTCAGCATCACACTCCTGCACCAACGCAAAGCTTATCTTTATTTATTCTTAATTCATTGATCTCTATCCAAAAAGCCATGTTGCATTTTCTTGTCTCTGTCTCTCTGTATTTCATTCACAAAATGTGTAGCATCATAAGCACTTAACACATTTCACTGGACAGTGCCTTCAAATCTTTCTCTCATTATTTGTATTGATGTCAATACTGTTAACTTCCAGTTTGACTCTAAATGTGATACGCACACACACACACACACACACACACTACTTTACACACGCTGCTTTAGCCTGCAGTCTGGGTTTACTGCCCACCACCAACGGACACGGTGACGTTACACGGTGACGTTTCAAAGCAAGTTGAAGACGCATTCAGTCTTGAGGTCCCTGTCAGTCAAGCAAACATGCTCAACAATATTTTTTTCTACTTAGACATTAATTTTCCTTAATGGAACAATGATTTTTCTAATTGCTGTTAAGAAACACTACTGAGACATTAATTGAGTGTCAGATTTCACGCGTTGCAATGTACATGATGATGCTTTAATTGTATTCCCCACAGTGACTGTGTTTACATATTTTACATACTTAATTTCTTTTGTGAGTAACGGTGGGCTACACTCGTACTTATAGAAAGTGTGTCATTAATGTGTCATTACTGCATAGGAGACTACCGCTGTGCAATCACCCTCATTCATTTAGAGCTGCAATTGTGTCGAAGAGAAGTTCTGCAGTTAGTGAACATAGTGGCTGTAAGCACAGCATAAACCTTGACACAGAAGTAAAAGTCCACTTTAAGAGTCTACAGCCATGCTAGCAGTGTTGTATGGCACAGCAGGCTTTAATAACGAATATAACATGATGTGGAAAATGTTAATACTAATACTAATGCAATATTGCAAATTCAAAAGAACGTTCACACCAGCGGCAGCCATCTTGCGTTATGAAAACACCTTAATGATGCTCCTCATGTGCAGCATATCAAACCCGTCCCATATTAGAAAAAGGGCCAGGTCAGCTGGAAATCTGTCCAAACTGAACTGTCTTTGTTACCAGGTTACGCCCCATCGATATTGAGTTCATGAAGAGGTTGGGGAAGATAGTGAGCATCGTACCTGTCATTGCCAAAGCCGACACACTCACCATTGAGGAAAGACAGGACTTCAAAGAGAGGGTGATGGAACACACACAACCTAAGTTTACTTTTGACAAATCACGCTGTTTTCCTTCCAGATGATGTTCTGAACAAAAGCTTGTTTCTTGTTCGAGGACATCTTCACCACACCACCTGACATCATACATATGTCTTAACAATTTGCCTTCA
Source organism: Pempheris klunzingeri (assembly GCF_042242105.1). Lineage (NCBI taxonomy): Eukaryota > Metazoa > Chordata > Actinopteri > Acropomatiformes > Pempheridae > Pempheris > Pempheris klunzingeri. The sequence continues at coordinate 5,794,960 of NC_092028.1, forward strand.
GTGTAAACCAATTAACCTGACCCGTTTGACCTGTATTTAACCTTTGACCTTTGACAGATAAGGCAAGACTTAGCAGCCAATGGGATTCGTGTTTACCCCCAGAAAGAGTATGATGAGGATCCAGAGGAACAGATCCTCAACGACAGGATCCGGGTAACCACCACTTCTCCATTTAGTCATAAGAATAGATTTTTTCCTCTATCACTCTTCAGTATACTAGATGTACAGTTGATTGTGTGAATCTTAAGTGACAGCTGTCACAGAAGTGCAATCAAGCTAGGGCTGTGCAATATGACCAAACTCTCATTTCCCAATATGGGTCATTTCATATTCAGATTACAAGTTTATATAAAATGACCACATGGAAAGACGTATTTGGAATTATATAGTCAACAAATGTAAGGTACTCACTTATATTTAATTTGACATATATGAAATATTAATGTATGAAATATAAAAAGGTAAATAGAAAACACTTTTGAGTGTCGTGATGACGCCTCTTCTCTGTACAAGCTCCTCCTTTTGTCTTGGCTGGTTGGTGTCCTCCTCCCCTCACTCTCCTCCATGTTTGTTTGTGTTGTCTGTCATCATTGTCACACCAAAAATATCGTCATATCGCACAGCCCTGAAGTGTTTAGGTTCATACAGCCCTTACATAAGCTCACTGTTTTTACTGGGCAGAGATAAGCATCGGCAGTCATGTTTTCACATCAAGCTGTACATTCTCATGAACGAATCATCCTTCAAACGAGGCTCACTGAGACATGCTCGTACTGTATTGTGTGTCCAGGAAAGCATTCCCTTTGCTGTGGTGGGAACAGACAAGGAGCACCAGGTGAATGGAAACAAGGTGCTGGGCCGTAAAACAAAGTGGGGAATCATTGAAGGTGAGACACCACTTTAACATCAGTGTAACCTGAACCGCATCTGGTATCGCCATTGACTTGTTACAGCTGCAGCTGTGTACCTTTTTGAGTAGGCTGCAACGATGGCTATAGCAGCTGCTAGACTACGACCTTATATTACTCCTTTTCTTTTTCAATGGCATTTCTACCTATGTACCATTTAAAATGCATGATTACAAAAAGTTGACAGAAGTCGTCCTCTTTACTTCACTGCTACACATGTGACTGACAGAGCAGCCACGGGCACTGCTGGTCCCTCTACCAAGTGTCAGCCACTTCCTTTCAGTCTCTTTCTGCTCTCTGTGCTCACCAACCCTAACCATCACCTATTTAACACAGCCGCATTCTAACTGTTAGATATAGGTGTTCCCAGTATAGTATAAGCTACTGTGCTGTGCTCACATTTATAATGCAGAAGTCAGCTAACAATAATCATCATGCATCATGTTAAATGACAGCAGCTCTGCTGTGTAGACACAGCTGGGCCGGTTTATGTCATAGTTTCATGAAAGCTCCATTTTGGGGGGGAGAAAAATGCCATTTTAGTCTGGAACAGGAAGAAAACAATGTTTTAATGGCTTCACGCGTGCATGCTCTTTACCTCTATATCCTATATCCCTCTTTTGCCTTCACATCCTGCATTGCTCATCCTAAATCTGTTGCATTTATCAACAGATCTAAATTACAACTTGTATAATATAAATCACAGGATGTCAAGGCTGATATGCTGTCATTAAAATAAGACTGATTACAGGATGCTGATGGTAATGACTGCTAAATGTTTCACATGGGCACATACTCAAGATGCTGCTTCTCTTAAAAGACATGTTGTGAACACCTTTTACCTTTGTATCTGTAAAACTAATTTTGTCAAACTATTCCAATTGTTATCCCACAGTCTTTATTTATTTATTTGTGTGTAAAAAAAACAAAGTAAATGAACTTTTCTTCTCTTTTCACAGTTGAAAATGTGGCACATTGTGAGTTTGCTAATCTGAGAGATCTACTTATCAGGTGAGTTTGACTGTGCTGCTGCACTTGGTTCATCATAAAAGAGATTCTAAAGTCTCTCTCTTCTCTAAAAGTCATGGCTATACACACACACACACACACACACACACACACGCATGTTTCGCTATCTTTGTGCGACTTCCCATAGACACAATATATCCCTATCCCTGACCCTGACCCTAACCTCATCAATCACCAAACTAATGTTTTACACACTCTGCTGTTCACTTTTGTGAGGAATTCTTGTCAGCCTTTTCCCAAAAGATTTGTATTTCTCCAAAATGTTTTTCATTCTTCATACAACTGTTTTTGTCAGTTTTCCCAAGGTTTGACCATTTGTATGGTTCATCATGTTAAGACAACAGACAGAGCTGACGACATCTTTAGATGGGTTTTTGCTTGCTACCTTATCCACATGGATCTTTATAAAATGGTTTTAATTAGATTTATTAGATGTCATTATATGAATATCAAGTGTCTGTTTATGTTCTTTTGCAAAGGTCTCACCTCCAGGACCTGAAAGACGTGACGCACAATATCCACTATGAGACCTACCGCGTACGGCGGCTCAACGAGAGCAACATGAACTTCAGTGAACAGGGACTGTCCACCTGGCTGCTGGAGAATGGAACTACTGAGAAAAGTGAATCAGAGAGCCACCTCTGATGTCATCATCAGTGTCCGACCCCCCCCCACCCCCTGCACCTGCCAGAGGAATACTGATGCTCCTCATCCAATCAGAATGAGAGATGGGGAAAAGAGAGCTTTTTTTTCCCACATAAAAAATGAGATGGAAAAATGATTTTTTTTAAAAAATAGTTTTTCCTTTTTTTCATTATGGGACAAGCTAGTGGATTGTTTTTAAGTGAAAATGTCTATTTGAGTTTTTACATTAAGACATAAGAAATGCATCAAATATGGATATATTTTTTGAATGTGAGCTCATATATATTTTCTGGAAGGATGGTGACATATACAGGGCAGGCAAGAGCTGGTAGCACAGCATATGAAAGGAAGTGTAAATCATATATGTCCCAATGATATCTAAGCATCCTGGTATCTGCTATGTAAATGGTATGATTATGACCAAAAGTATGTGGACAGCCAAGGCCTCATTGCCCAGCATCGCTGTTGGACCTCACTAATGTGGTTTTATGGGAGCAATGGAAGCTTTTATAGCTGCATATTACCGGCCGTGGTGTCAGCACCACACATCCAGCTACCACATATAGGTGGAATGTTCGAGTGACCTCTGCAGGTGTCCAAAAACAATTGGTAGTGTAATGTATCTTGCCATTCTTGCTTAGGCTAAATGTGTTCCTAAGGAGAAACCCGTCGTGTTGTTGCTTGAGAAAAAGTTTGGAATTAAATAGAAGAAACAGCAATGGACATGAAGCAGCAACCAAAACAGTTACAGCATGTAAAGCAGGTAAATTAAGCCCTGCTGAAAAAACTTCAACTAACACAAATGTGAGCCTGCTGCTGTGCCAAGTGCTGCCCTGTTCATTTTGACCATATCTGTTTCTAGTCGTACTCTTGTCCTCAAACCCTGAAAGAATCGAGTCGGCCAACTTGCTGTGGAGAGGTAGATGATGTGCAGTTTAGCTTAAGTTTCTTTTTTATGAAAAGATGGCTGCCTTTTATACTTCTGACCTGAATTAATAGCGAATATAACTTAATGGGAGAATAAAGTAACTGATTAGACTGTAGGAATTGGGAGGACATGCTGTATTAGATCATTCATTCTGCTGAGTTTCAATATTTCCTAGCCTTTTTTTCCCATTCAGCTCCCTGTATGTCCACACTTACATGTTTAAAATTGAAGATGCTATTTACGTTATTAGGCACACACGTATGTTTAAGATACTTAAGTCTGCAGTTCACATGTAAGTGCCAAACCAACAGTAAAAAGCTTAATTTGAAAAAAGAGTAGCTACACCCAGAAAATGTTTGAGAGTAATTGACTTTGATTGATTACCTGACACTGTTAAAATTTATCATAATGTCATGATAATGTGCTTCAAAATCTTGCTCACTACTCCACCCAGTGGATAAAATGAGCAGAAGGCATTCGTTTTGAGAGGTTTATGTCAACAAGAGAAACTCCTGACTTTACCAGTATTAATGGTCAACTCAACACTCCATCATTTAGGAAGGAGAAACCGTGTTGCACTGACCTTAATGGGTTCACAGGTTCTTATCTGCTGCGTTCTGAACAGGCCAGACATGGTTCATGTGATCACCCCCAACTCTGTGTGGAACAGTGCGCTGAGAAGTGAAGTGTAGTGCGCAGAGTGTGTTATTCTGTAAATAACAAATTAATGATGGGTCACAAACATCGGTGTGAACATGGCCTTGTCACTTCACGATCAACCACTGAGAGCTTTCATTCATCTCATGTATACTCTGTAATGATTGGACTTGTGCTGTATTGTGTGTAATGGCCACCTGTTTTCTGTCTGCCATCATTAGTTTACAGAGTTAAGTATTAACTGAGGCTCTTTTTTCCTTATTGTGCTTGAGTGACAGTTTGCATGATATTCATTTAGTAATTTCTCATCTTCAGTTTCTGTTTTTGTTATTCAGATATTCCAAAGATCATTGTAAAAATTTGTTTTTATCCAAGGAAAGCTTTGTAAGCATGCTTTCAGTGCTTTACCACATACATTCACAGTGGCTGCCAGCTGGTGACCACCCACCAGTTGGAGCTGGATTGTGTGTATAAGGTATCGACGGCCTGTGCCTTGGCTTTGCCATAATGCTTAATGAAAATAATACCATTTTCCATGCTGGCTTCATGATAGACATTTTAAACACAGGGACACAGCTTGTCCACTTAAATCAGCAAAATATCAAAAACCAGTAGTGCCCAACTCTGTGGACCATGGAGCATTTGCAACCAAGCCATAAGAAATCTGGCAAATTGACAGTGAGTGTAGCCAAGGCATTGCATTCACCCAGCTGCAAATGGTCAGTAAACAGGAAACAAAGCAAATATAGAAATAGCTGTGGGTCTCAGGTTGGGTTTGGGTCTCTAATTTGACAGCGCAGTTGGTTTTGGTCAGGACAGGTTTTAAAGGTGCGAATATAGGCTTGGTTCAGGTCTTAGTTTTAGGCTCATACACCGTGTGTTTCTATCACTGTTCCAATAAGCTAGCTATCATAACTGTAGACACTGCAAGAACTTGGGAGTTCCTCCAGGGGAAGTAGGTCAGAATAAGGCGTGAGGCATATGTTCTATTATGTTTTAAATAAGTCTGACATTTATTCTAATAATGATGCTGCCTCAGCAGCTCAGTGGAAGTTAGCCATCATTCATTTTATTATTTACACCTGAGCTTGGCATGAGCTTTTCATGGGAGGAGAAGACTGCACTGGAGTACTGGATTTGAATTTTACATATTGGCTGGTGAAATGTTAAACAGCTGTCAATGTAAAAATGGCAAAGTATGCTCAGCTGTCTTTCCATGGATAAATGAAGATTGAAATATATTTTTAGAGAAGCTGAATATGTGCAGACTCCTTTCTGCTTAATTAAAAATGGTCTTGATTGAGAGTAAGGCCCATGTTAATACGTTAGCATACAGTACAGCGTGAGATGATAGTGGAAACGTAGTGAAAAAATGCTAACACTTGAGCATAATCAGGCTTCGTCTTGGTCTCGTCTCACTTGATTATGTCCACAGTGACACCAAAACCTCCACAATTGCGTTTCACTCTCATTCTAATCACAGCATGTCAGAATTTCAGTGTTACTGCCCTCTCTGTATCCTGAACCTCCATGTCAGCCTCCCACCCCTGTGTCTTATACTCAGCATGTACTAACAGTTCCCGTATGATTTTGTTTTTATAGTATTAATGATACACATGTTAACACTGTTGATTAACAATTAAATACTTGTCACCTTCTTAGTCCTGTGTGAAGTCATTGTAACAAACCGACTGATTCAGGTCACCCTATGGTCTTTTACAACGACGGCTGTAGTACCAATTAAATCTTTATGCTGAGTCCCCATACCACCAGGGGCCTCCTTGTTCACTGTGTGTCATCTAGGATTTCACAATAAAGTTGTTCTTTATGCCACAAGTGTTAGTGGAGTTGCCTCCTCTGTTATGTAGGTTTTGGCAATTTAATTAATTTCAAATCCATAGGAAATTTTCATTTTCAGGGATGCTCCTGCATTATTACATAACCTTGTGGCTCTGACTCACTAAATTAAAATCTAGTTTTAAGACCTTAATTATTCATATTGTGCTCACTTCCGAAAAGGCTGTGTTTAATTAACTAAAATGGCCAAAAACTAACTGACACACAGAAAACCTGGGTCCAGTGGTATTACACAAGCATGGCAGTAGTGGGTAGTGCAGGCTTGGACTTTAATGAAGGTGCTGTAATACTTTATGGGAACTTGGTACATGGCACATACACAATGCACAGAGTGCAGTATGTGTGAGGTCTCCCAACATTTTGCCTCAGGGGAACAAATATTTGACAAAGGGGTACACATGTACTGCACTCTTTGCATTTCCAGACAGTAAGGTGACTCACAAGAGACAGATCAAGAGAAGAAATGTCAAACTCAAGAGTCTGAGATACCCTAACTTTTTACCTCTGTATATCCGTACATTCACTATTATGCAACTCAATAGCATCCTCCACTAGATTCTTCCTGCCCACTAGTTTCAAACCCCAGACATCTAGGTTATTTTTTCAAACTTTGAAAAGCTCCCTCCTGAGTCACAAAAAGCATACAGCCAAATGAATTGCATTCCTTGTAAAGAGCAAATTCGACCTCAGGTATAAAGACTTTGTAGTGCCCCTTTAACAAGAGAATTGAGACATTTGAGAGTACACCACCTTTAACTTGTCTAAACATATACATTCTTCAAGTGGTATAGTTCTCTGAACTATAATCCAGGATTGCAGGCAAAATCTGAGTAGACTGAATAAACTGCTCTGTTCTAAGTGCAACTTATTGTTAATGTCATGGTGGAGCAGCTGCTCAGGCACCCACAGTGGCAGGTGTCAGAAGCACGGGCGTGGTAGTGGGGGGGAAAGTGGACCTGACTACCCAGGGCCTGAGTAGGGAGAGGGGCCCATGAAAATCCTGATATATTTTTTTTTTTTGTGATGTTTTCATTTCAAATGAATTGGGCGTGCAAATTAATTGGTGTCATAATTTATTTCAAATATATTGATAACATCAACAACATCAACTGAGAGAATGAACTTTATGTCAAAGTCCTCCCAACATATTGGACATTCTGGGGGCCCCCTCTTGGAGGCGCAAAATGGTTTAGTCCGCCCGACAGAGACCGGCGACAAGTGTAACGTCAGTGAGTCCAGACTGAATGACCTGGGGGTTAGACATGATGCTGCCCAAGGAGCACAAGTCGGGGTATCAGAAGAGGAAAGAAAAAGAAAGAAGGCAGAATGAGGGGAGGCAGTGGCAGCTGTTGACTGCTTTCTTTCCCAAAGGTGAACCGAGTTTGCTTGTTATGCAAAGTCCAATTAAAGTTAACGATGTTTGTATGCTCACGTGAAGTCTTTAGCTTACCTAGTTGCCAACCAGGCTGCTTGCGGCTGTACGTATAAAGACAGTTATGGGCCAGAAACAAACAGTGGCGCTGGAGCAGCAGGAGCAGCAGTGGCCAGTCCTGGAGGCTCTTCTGAAGATGAGGCTCAGGCTGAGATTAGAGATGAGCAAAGACAAGGTGAGATCGTTGTTCAAGTATTCAAGGGCGAGCTCCCCCCCGACCCCCCCTTACGTTGGTATGTTGGTTCGCGAGGGAGAGACAGAGAGACAGAGAGAGAGAGAGGGAGAGAGAGAGAGAAACCATCACAACACTTGACACATTATAAATCAATATCTGATTTTTTTATTTTTATATTATTTTTTCTCTTTATCTTTAGTTGTCATAGTAATAGGCTCCACTAGGATGGGGCCCACTGACATTGAGAGTGTACAGGGCCCAGAATTTGGTGCTACGCCCCTGGTCAGAAGACAATATAGTTAGTAAAGGCAAGCAAGTTTTATTTGTAAACCATGTTATATTAAAAGCAAACTCAACATGCATATGCAAACATCCACCCCACAGACCAGTGGTGGGCCGCCAGGGCCAGCAAGGCCTTCTCTGCTGGCCTAAACTCAGAATCACTGATTTGAATATTTTCCCATTAATCTTTTTAGATTATTCCTAATAGTCTATGCTCTTCATTTCATAGCGTGTCTCTGTGTCTCTGGGCTGGGGTGCTTCCAGCAGTGTATGTCTATATTAGAGCTTTTATCCAATCATATTTCAGCCATCATGTGTTGCCAGGGTCAAAGAAAGGCTGAGGCCTTCAGAATCAAAAGTGCAGGCGCCCATAGTTTAAAATACATCGCAATGAAACTGTTGCTTTAACCAATCAGATTTCGAGTTGGTGACCCCAGGGCCTTCTAGCAGGCGCACGATGACGTTAGTATTTTCACGTCCTCTGATTGGCTGGTCAGAGAGCGTAGCCAAAGCTAGCGATTCTTCTCTGTAGCGACCTGCACAAGCTAAAACTTTATCATAATCTTAAGTATTAATAGCAGTTTTTTTAACCCACAATGGCTGACGGAGGAGAAGATGTTCATTTGGTCGCAAATCTACTTACAAATCCATTTTCACGGCGGACTTTCCAAGAAAAGCTGGACATTTTGAGGAAATGCCGGCCCACCCCGAAGCTAGCAAACCTGTGCCTGCCGGGAAAAGGGTTCGTCCGCCACTTTCAGATCAGCAACTACGAGCGGTACCCTCGGCTTACAGGCTCAGAGGAGCAAATTGTGTTGCTGAGAATGCCTGGTGTTGGCAACTGAACGACTCTGTGTTTGGAGCCGAGTCGGTGGTTACAGTGTTTGGTGACTTGTTGAATTCTTTTAATTGGGTTTCTTGCTTTAGTGATGTCATTCATTCTCCAGCATGAGATACCTGTCTGCAATGCAGCGTCCTGTTATACTGCCTTTCTGTATAATATTGATGGTTTCTATAGCCGTGACGTCATAATGATGGTATTAAGAGGTGGTTTGATTCAGGTAGGACGCCACTGAAGGCCCAGGTGTAAAATGAACGGCCCGCCACTGCCACAGACATACAAGTACAGTCAGACACACATACAGTGAATTAACATGAGACATTAACATTGGAAAGTCCAATAGAATTCTCAATCAGAAACATCAAAATTCCCAAAGAAATTCCATTCATTCTCAGTTTGTCTCATTTTAATTAAGCTTCACTTTTATCGGGTCAAACCACAGTTTTATGCTAATACCCAAGATTCTGTCAAAGAAAAATGTTATAAATGTTACTTACTTATAAATGAAGATGTTTCCACACATATGAACAGTTTGGAGAACGTGATGTTTTGTCTTAAATTTAACTGCCCAACACCTCATACAAGTTCAGTTGAAACGAATTACAGAAAATGAATGAGACACAATTTTGATTGATCCATCCATCCACTGTCTATACTGCTTATCCTTGAGTCACCTTGGGCCTTGGGCCAACACATAGAGACATCATGCCTTTGGGCTGTGGGAGGAGGCCAGAGCACCCAGAAGGAACATGCAAACTCCACACAGAAAGGTTCAAGGTTCAAACCTTCTTGGTGTGAGGCAACAGCGCTAACCACTGCACCACCATGCTGTCCTTTGATTGTTTTAGCAAAACCTTTTTTACCAGCTGTTTATTAAGGAGAGAAAACAATTTAGAATAGATTTAGAAGATCTCCAGAATTTTTTTGCCTCTGGTTTTCGTATTTTAGCCATTTTTCATGTAAACATGTCATGTTTCCAGCTTCCCAGATGTGAGTATTGTATATAGTGAGACTTTTTACAATGTCATTTTACATTGTAGTATTAGAACTTTTACTGAAATGAAGGCTCTGCATACTTCCATTACTGCCACTTACAAGGTTCCAACAGTCCTCGTCGGTGTATAGATCTGGAGAAGTTTTCATCATGGGATCTGAGTGAGGAACTTCTTTCTCTGCTTGTCCACTGACTTCTGCTCAGTGACCTTTGACCCCTTCTCAGTGGATGCTGGGAGCAGTTTTGATGGGGTGTTTGCAGACAGCAAATGTGTCTTTTTGCTGTTATTTCACTCTCTTGTCCCGGTGTCCTTGCTGTTTCACTGATTTAGTGTTACCCACAACTGCCACATGTAATGTCACAGCCCAGTGCCATTCTTTGGACTCTTAAGCATGCCAACTTGCAATGATTCCAGTCAGGATGCTTTCTATTGCTCCTCTGTAAAAGTTGATATGAACTTGGCATGGGAATTTTGCTTTCTTAAGTTTCCTTAAGAACTACAGTTACTTCTGAGTTTTCTTTACCAGTGGAGATTACCAGATTACCAGTGTGATGACCATAACAGGCTCTCTGTGATGCTTCCCAGGAACCTAAAACTGTTCTTCTGCTCGACCTCAGATCCACTGATGTAGACAGGGCTGTGTGTGCCAGAGATCAGCTCCTGGGCATTAGTGTCACAGCAGGTTCTTCTCTGTGCACCACCCTGCAAGGTTGTTGATTTCCTCCCAATGTGCATTTTCATCCTTCATGGCGGTGTCATCTGCAGACTTTACAACAGAGCTCTGTCCATCGCGGAAATGACCATCTTGGGGGTGTACAGTGTGAACAGTAGCTAAGCACACAGCCCTGGGGCCTCCAGTGTTCACCACTAGAGTGGAGGAAGGTGTGAGTGCCTGGGGTCTGTAAGAGGCCTCCAAGAACACAGTTTTTCCCTGAACTTAATTAAGTGTTTTAGTTACATCAACCAAAGATTAACCACAGTTTATCTGCCAGAGCCACAGTCCATCCTAAATCATTGGCATTGAATGTAATAGGAATTGAGAATTGCCCACTCTTGTATTTATAGTGCAGCAGCAGAGAGCTTCAGCTGTTGAAAGGTTTGTGGTAAGTGCTGACTCCTTGTGACTGAATACTCCGGCTAAGGGTTCTGACAGTACAGCCACTTATAAGGGAGACCTGCTGGGGTACTTCTGTTGGACCCTGTTGAATTACAAGTATTTGTTCTGGTCTTACAAGATTCTCATTATCCACTCGTTGTATCTGTTGGTCTGGAGTACCTGTTGCTTCTCCCACTCTTTGTCCTCACCACTGAGCTTTGATGCAGTGAGGGGCAGCTTGAGTTCAAATTGAGATTTTGGTCTGAGTGGGTATTGTGTTCAGCATGAGCTTCATGGTCTTGTCAGTTTCCACATGAACACAGACGTAGGTTGTAGATGTAGGTTTACAATCCTCTTCCTGTTCACTATGAACCAGAGTCTAGTTCTATAACTAGGTCATGTGATGACAATAGCTTCAAGCTTCGAAAAAAGCTTGTACAGTGAGTGGACCTTGAGCTAAAGCTCTGGTATTTTTAAACCTGTGCTCTATTTTTACATATTTTGTTTTGGAAGTGACTGGTAGGTACAGACAGTTTTCATAGCCAATATATTGTCTCAGCCAGCAGCTGCGAAACAGTCTTCAATGACTGCAATGTTGTCCTTGAGGACAACTGCACCCGATCACAGTACATTCACTAAAAGTGCTTGTTTTTGCCACTAGCAGGCTCAGGTTGTGTTTCATTTACATTACAGAATGAATCCCTACAGAAATAGACCTGAAAGATCCTTTTTGTTGAACAATAAATAGTACTGTGTTACAGTAACAGCAGCAAACTAACCGATGGTAGAAAAGAATCTCCCATGTTCTACGAGGTAAAACTGCTATTTTTGTCAATGTAGTCTGGTGAGTTTGAAGAAAGCTATATAACAACAGAAAGGATCTTCCATGTTTATACCTGGATGGAACAATTTGAGTCTATTAATTGCAAAAACATTGCCCCAAAGCAGCAATTGCAGCCACTATTTCACTGCTGCTACTGGACCAATCCCAACAATTTTTGTACCTACTAATCATATAAAACCTAAAGTAGGACCCTGGTTTAAAGATCCTTCAGTTGTCTTATAAGAATATATTGTCAAAAAACACATACTGTTATGTGTATCATGTGGTGTTTGTTTCTTAGTCCTCTCTGTATTTTCCAACATTACATTTTATTTGCTTCAGAGCTGCAGGAAAACTTATGATACACATTTGACTGGATCCATCCTTTGCACCATCTCATCTTGCCACAGAACACATATGCATGTGTGGACAGCACAGCTTTACACATGATCAGTTCATTTCCGTTGTTAGCAGGAATCCAAACCACCTGCTAACCACATCTGGCTCTGGCACTTCTTATTAACAGACATGTTGCAATGCTTTTTTCTGCAACATCTGCAGGTACCAAAACACAAAGGTTCATCATTGCAAAGATGGTCTTCAGTCTGAGTAAGAACTGTACAGGCACAGGTGAACTTAACACACTGAAACTGAAAGAGCACACAAATTCTGCCGATTTCAACATTATCAGTAAACTGTCAGTATTTATTTTACTGCTTAATTAAAGTTGTGCTGTACAAGGGTTGTAACAAAAAAGTGACAGATGTAGACCATAGACTTTTGACAGCAATAGAAGTGACAGGAATTATTTACCGTAGAAAATGTACCTTAGATAATATACCTTGGAAAGGCTTGTTATTAGTTGTTTGTAGCTGGGAAATGCATGACTGTGCATGTAAGAGTTCATGATATGTAAACTTACATTTGAATCCTTTGGAAGCTCATTAAAAGCAAAAATACCAAAAGAGCACAAAACCCATTTGTGTCGATCAGAAATTTCAACTGTGAGTCAGGATTTGAGAGTGCAGGAACTGAGCTGTTTGTGCAGAAATGTTTGGTTTTAGGGTGACTGAGTAAGGCTGGAGCCAATTGTTGCCTTCAATTAATTAATGGCTTGATTTTAGCATCAAAGTTTGCATGCTAACCTGACACTATAAATTAAATGGCAGATAAAGTAAGCGACTGTTGTAATGGAAACCATAATTCTAAATAAATGAAATTTTTACTATAAGAAAAATAGAAAACTCATTCTCAACTTCTTCACTCAAACTCAGACTCTTAAGTTTTGAAATAAACAAAAAGAAGTTATGCCAACCTATAATCTTTTGTTGAGATAATTTACTTAAGAATAACCTCAATCAAATCAAAAGATTCTGTATATCAATAACTGTTGAGAAAACGTAGTTAAGCGAATAACAGTTCATAATTTAATAATTTCACTTGAAACCATTTAATTTCCAGACACCCAAATAATGACAAATCAGGTTCACAGCTCACTTGAGATGTTTATTTTTACTGTAGAGCAGTATTAAAGTACTTTGAACGCTGACTTTAAAAAAAAAATTCTATAAGCCAAGAACAAGGTTACATGAATATAAAGCTGACATTGACCTTTGGCAATATACAATATGGCCTATATTGCAGTGAGCCAAATTCAAAGCAATGTAATCTCCAATTAAAATCTCAATTCTCCAAAAACCTCAGTAGAATTTTATTAGATGAAGCCAATTAAAGATGATGGCCAAACTGAAAACAATGAAGCTCTTGGCTACCAGTTCGATACAGTTGTGAGTGTGGCTTCCAGGTGGTGGCCTTCATTCATGAGTGAGGTGTGGCGAAAAAGTCAAATTCCACTTGAGCAGATCGTTACAGTAATAAGTAAATTAGGATATCAGCAAACTTGGAACTCTTAAGATCTCCCAAACCAAAGCTAGTGAGTACAGAGCTAGTGCTGTAGCTAGCTAGCTTGCTGGATAATGCTCAAAAGGTGTTTTTTTTCAATAGTTTTGTCAGTAATAAGCTTCCATAGAATCCACATCTCCCACATCATCAAATCAGAGATCTTGCCCTTGTCATCTTAGTGGACAGTGTAAACATTGCTTAGCCATGACAGAGGTCAATCTCAGACTTACAAATGCTTTTATGTATATCATACTCTGTATTTCCACATTCAGGACAATGACAGTAAATATAATTTCTCACTACTGTTCATCCCCTTATTCTTAATGATGGGCCCAACAGCAATACAAAGTTTGCACAGAGACACTTGCACAGAGGAAAATATACTCTTGTGCATTATGACGATTTCAAAATTTTAAGTCAGTCTTAATGTTAACGGTCACTGGTTTCTAAAAGAGTGTATGTTTAATGTGTGTGTGTGTGTACTTCACTTAGGGGTCTGAAATGTCAGAAAATAATAATAATAAAAAACAAAAAATAACAAAACCAGTGATAATCAATGCATAAGCTAATTCAGGCCCAAATTTGAAGCAAGTTCCATGAAACAAAATCCTTTCAAAAATGTCTCTTCAATAAATAAATCACGAAAATAATACACAAATTTAAATAAATAAATAGATAAATAAATAAATATACTTATGTACAATGAAGAGATTCAGAACAACCTCCAAAATGAGCCTTCTTGAAACAAAAATGCAGACCAACTAAAACATGCATGGTCTGCCATCTCCGTACAGTACACGCTCAGTCCATTTCAGTGTAGTCAGCAATCAGCTAGAGGCAACCAGCTACATTTTATGCGCTGCTGCAGATGCATTTGGCACAACCTAATACTGGCTGACACTGATCCAATTCCATCAGTTGGCAGTCAGCACATCTGAGGACACACAAGAAGCAAAGAGCAGCACGGCGGCTCACTGTTGGGCTCATTCATTTCCCTTTAATATCAGATGATCGCGGGAAAGAAAACATAACCTCTGGCTTTAGTTTGTTGCTTTTTCTTTGTAACATCAATAACTTTTTTTTCCTTGTTAAATAAATACTTTATTAATTGGAAACTTTACTATTTTCCCTTCTCACCCATAGTCAGACGCATGTTTAGATGCCTTTTGTTTTGTATCAGTTTAGCGGTTCAAAGGCATGCTGAATGCGATGCTTAGCCTGGCATAGCTCAGTTTATGGATGTGTATGGAAGATAAATATGCTTTCAATTGCAACTTGGTTTTAGTAAATATTTTTCGCATTCACTCTCAACTTTACCTCAGAATAAGACTGACTAGCCTGTTGGTTAGCAGCATTCCCAGATCTTAGCTATTACTATTACTAATAGCATTACTATGAGCATTACTAATGGAGCCAATGGCCAGAGCTACAAAATTAAGACCCAAGTTGAAATAAACCAGAATTACTCTTTAAGACTGAGTTAGACTTTTCAGGCATAACTTCCTCCTTGACTGTCTATCCCCACAACAGCATTTATCTATTTGAATGGTCATTTAGATCTGGGTTAGAGGTGGCACAAGCTGAATCAGACCCCATCGACATTTAAGGTTTACACACGTAACATCTTTAACATTTCAAATTGATCTCCGTAGTGCTACTCCTTTTGTGCTGTTTGGAACAATGCAACATTTCTATCAGTGCTGGCGTTTAACCCAGATGGGCTGGTTTCCTCCTGACTCACCCAGCAAAAGGGGACTATACATGTCTTAAAGGCTACTGGGAAATGCTGTTCACTATAGAGAGAAAACAAGTCTTTCAACAAGACAAATGTTGATACATCAAACATATACCACCCGCACGTAAAATGTGAAAAGCAACAAAAGCATACTCCTGAGCAATGGCACCTTCTTCGGCTCATTTCATGTCTTCGCTAACACTTGCTCACACGGGTACCACCAGAAGCTGTTCTGCCTTTGAAAGGCGATCTGTGGTTTCACGTCTCATATGAACTCACTTCTCAGTTTGCAGTGATATTAGGAACAATATAATGCAAATTTATGTCGATTGTAATATGTCAGCTGCAGTTCAAACATTTAATGTGGTCAGCCATCTGTTTAAGGACTAAAAGGAGCTGTTACGTTATACCACTAACATCTTATAAATGAGCTAAGCTTGGCAAAACATGATTTCAATCATAAACATAAAAAAGGCCTTTCATAAGTTTCTCTGACTCGCAGCTAGTAGGAAAATTTATTTAAAAAAAAAAATTGAAATCCACAAACTTAATGATCTTTTAAACTCAGCCATAAGCTCCTGCTCATTTCTGATGCTGGCCTGCAGTGGACACTGTATGAACTGCTCTAATGTTAAATACTGAAGTCTTCCAGCGTCCCTTTTTACCTCTGAGGTAACCTCACTTTAGCCAAGGGGGTCACACAATATGTTAGCAGCTTCAGGACCACATAAGTTCAAATTCAAACACAAAACATCTGGTGTTTCTCCAAGCATTTTAAAAACGGAACGAAGAGGAAGAGAAGAGTGTAATTACAAAACCAAATGTCTCAATTTGCTCCTGCCTCAATATGGACAAAAACTACCTCACCAGCAGAAAGATCACTTGCAAAACTCCCTTTGCTATTATTGTTGAAGTTGTTTATTAGTTCGAGCCCAGAAATATCAACTCATCACTGTCAGCTTTAGCCCCATGGTTGCCTCGTTTTCTATTCAGCATTCTAGTTTGTGAGAAAAGCATTTTATCCTCAGCAGAAACTCTTCAAAGTCAAATGCTTTCTGCCTGTTCTGCTTCCCAACTGACAGACTGCCTGTTCGTGTTGCACTGCCTCAGCGACACATTTCCCTTTTAAAAACACGACATTCACAGTTTACAACAGCTTACCCTCCAGATCTGTAAATTAAACCAAAAAATGAAGAAGAGAGGGGGGGGAAAGTAAAACAATGAGCCAATCAACTCCAACACTGTAAACTGTTGTTTTCAGTTTTTTTGTTGTGTTTTGTTTTTTTTGTTGTTTTTTTGTTTTTTGGATTTCTCAATAAGACACAGAAATGGAAAAAAGGTGGTGGTTTCCCAAAAAGACGGGAACCTGTGAGTCCATGGCACACACACTTCACACACAGAGGAAGGGAGAAAAAGAGAGAGAGAGAAGTTCCGTCCCTGTCATTCACTTCCTGATCTGCATCTTAAGTTCTCTCTGAGTCCTGTTTCTCCAGCTGGCATGTGGTGTCTCTCTCTAAACAAGAGAAAAAATAACCTCTGATACCTTCTGAGAAAAAGAATAATAGCAGTTATATTACACAGAGAGATGGAAATAGAAATGTCAGTACTCTTGGTCTTGAGGACTTACATTTGTTTCACTTACCATATACAGTATGTGTGTGAGTGTGTTTACAGTGTATGAGCACATATGAGTTCCACCATATCAGCTCAAACACAAAAGTCTTTATTTCCCTTTTCCCAATTCCTCCATGCTGCGTCTGGATCTGTGCATGTCACTCGCTTCAGTATCCATTCAGCTCAAAAAAAATCAGCAAAGTCTTTAGAGAAGCTCTCCATCGTGAACAAAAGCCTTTTGTGGATTCAACTTCAGATAGAAACTTGCTGTCAGACAAGACGTCACACCAAGCTCTTCACTCCAGCATCTTCTTAAATGAAGCTCAAACGCCATCCCATCATCCTCTGGGTCTGGCACGTACCATCATCTACCTTCCTGCCTCTCTGTCCACCTGTGGGTCAGTCTGTTCAATGGGGTGTGGAGGAAGACGGGCGGGGTTGAGGGGGCAGGTAATGAGGAACGGTGTGGTACAGTAGGAGCAGTTCAGTCTCCTGGCTAGCATTTGAAACAGAGTGAGGAAGAGTAAGGAGGAGGAAGGTAGAAGAATGGCGATTGGTCGGTCGGTGGGTCGGTGGGATGGATCAGTGGTCTTACTCGATGACCATGCAGTGGGGCAGGTGCTGGGAGTAGTATTTGAAGAGCTCAGCGGTGGCTCCAGGACAGTTGGTCAGCTCCAGCTCCTCCAACTCCTGCAGCTGGATGAGGCCTGACAGACCGGTGGTGGTCAGAAGAGGGCAGCCTGGTGGGGGGGGGGGCACAGCAGGGGGGACAACATTCAGCTGTAGTCTGGGTAGCAGGTGAGAAAGGTGCTGAAGCAGCCAAACAATTACAAAGTGTATCTGCAGTGTATCAGCTACAACTAATTACTAATTAGTCTGCGAATTATTCAAGATGGCCTTTTCATTCATTCATTTTTGGTCTCTGAATAGTCAAAAACATCCATTACAGTTTTCTAATGATTGTCGACCTATAAGGGTTAATGTCTTGTTTTGTCAGCAGTCAACTATCACATAAGAAACAAAAGCAGTGAATCCTCACAATTTAAAAACTGGAATTGGGGAAATATCTGTTTTTTTGCATGACAGATGACTTTTTGCAGATTGTATTTTTGTCAATTTGCTAGTTAATCAATGGACTCTCATCTCTGGGTATCCTTTCTGTGAGCAAATATTAATGATTTGAATCTCCTCTTCTTCAGTTTTTCAGTTCAACTGAAAGAACACACTGCTAACGTGGCCATCTAGACACAAGGCTTGGGAGTATGTTGAAAAATGTAAAGACTGTCCTGAGTTTAGCAGTAGACGAGAGGCCATGGGGTCATTAGCATTAGCTTATTTAAGTTATATCATGCAAAGAGGACACAAATTTTATCTGCAGCTTTTGTCATGATTGGCTGTGGTCATCTTGGCCCTTTGTTTCTAAGTTGGTGAAGCAGGCACTAGATGGCACCATAGGGCTGCAGAAGAGAGCACGGGGGTAAATCACATTCACTAGGACACAGTGTAACCTGGTTCAGCTGGCTGAATTGTTTAAAGAGCCAATTCATAGACCAGCCATAAATAAAAGATTTATGGACAACAACAAAAAAAACAAGCATAAAAATCTAATTTCAGTAGTGTTCAGTAGATGAATAGAATATCAAAACAGTTACTGAAACACTTTTATACACTTTATGCACTATTATATATGAGTTTATATTCTGTGTTCTTGTATCTTTACTTCCTGTGAATTACTCATTACTAATGCATGCAAGAACAACACAGGTTTGACATTTTAAACATGAATGCTCTTATATTTCAAACAAGTGAGCATACCTGCTAGAGACAGTAGACGAAGACTCCTCATTCCAAACAAATGCTGCAGTCCGAAATCTTGCACCTGCAATCACACAAACAGAAACACACACAGTATTCCAGTTAAAGGCCACTATATCAGAAACCCTAATCACTGTTAAGAATATATTATTTGTACTGAAAGAGATAAAAGTAAACCCTAACCCTTACACACTGGCATGTTCCTTTAATTTCAGAAATGAGGGGTAATGAATGCAATTTAAAAATGCAGTTTGTGATTAAGGTTGTGCTACAGGAGATCATGACACCATGAATGTACTCTGCAAACTTCAAGACAATCTGCTTGTTGCATATTTGTATTTCTTGCTAGTAGTTTCTCAGATGTTGTCCATGTACATTGCTAAATTGTTTTTGAGTCTTGATTCTAAATGGTTAATAGTGGACCGTTTCCTCATGGGTGGTGTGGGATGGGTACAATGCTAATCTCTTCTCATGCTTTGTGTGAGCGTGTGTGTGTGTGTGTGTTCATGTGTGTTTTAGGTTACCTGACAGCACCAGCGCAGGTAGAGGCTCCTTAATGATGACATGGTAGACAAGTAGCCCAAGCCAGTGTCTGTGATCCGCACACACCTACAAGTAAACACAAAACACAACGATTCTTATTGGCCGATGAGAAATAAAGCCTTCACACACTCCCGCTCTACAATAGACTGACATTTATGTACCTTCATTTCTATTTGCGTAATTGCAAAC
Source organism: Pempheris klunzingeri (assembly GCF_042242105.1). Classification (NCBI taxonomy): domain Eukaryota; kingdom Metazoa; phylum Chordata; class Actinopteri; order Acropomatiformes; family Pempheridae; genus Pempheris; species Pempheris klunzingeri. Next base: position 5,814,426 of record NC_092028.1, read on the forward strand.
ATATATGCCAATATCTAAATGAACTCAGTGGCCAATTTTATAATGCACTGTGTTATAGCTATACGCCTGCTCATCAATATGTATATCTAGACATCTGAACCAAAGGATAACCTCTTGACATCAATGATCCAGTTTGTTCTCATTCACCTCATTTGGTTTGAGAGCAGTTTGTTGGATAAAATCACCCCATTTGTCATAATGCACAAGTTATTTTCATGGATGACGGTAGCTGGTTGAGTAATTTGGCAAGCTAACAAATCCATTCAGATTTCCGTCACATTCCTGTTCAGCCAAACGGGACATGGACTTTGTGTTGGACTCTGTGTTGTGGTGGGCATTACTAAACTAACGTTAGCTAGGGTTTAGTTAGTTAAATTTTATCTGATGTATGGAGTTTGCCATAAAACATCTTGGTCATGATCCAGCCAACTCTCAGTAAGATGCATGTTTGCAGGTTTGGGCTTAAGGACTTGTCGCTCTGAATCCGATCTGGATAACTCAGTTATCCATGCATGAAGAACTGGGCCCAGGACGGATGAATTTTAATCGAAGTGGCTCTAAGTGATTCAAGTTATCTATGTGATCATAGAATAATTGTTGATGGGGCACAAGAGTCTCTGAAGTTTACAGAGATGGTGAGAAAACTGTCCAGTGAGTAGCCTGAGAGGTCAGAGGAGAATGGCCATAACAGTACTCTCAAATAACCACATGTTGCTGTGCAGTGATATACAGATCCTTGAAGTGGAGGGGCTACATCAGTAGATGATCACTGTCCACTAAGAACAGGACACTGAGGCGACAGAGACAGAGTAAAGCCTTGTCTTGCTATCTTGCTATCTGCAACATGCAACTGATAGGTCAGAATATGCTGTAAACAACATGAATCCACAGATCCTAACCCTGTTCAGTCTGATAATGATGGTGTAATGGTGTGGGAAACATTTTTTGGCACACATTAATACCAACTGAGCACGGTTTAAATGCCAGAACCATAGCGAGTTGGCTCAGAAAAGTCAGGTTTTCTGGTATCGCAAAGTTGGCTCACTTTTAACTGGGGTAGATCACCATGGTGATGCTGTTACCACCATGCTGTATATCCTCAGAGGAGCAGATCAACACCTGTTAAGTGTCTGACCACTGACCAATCAGCTCACTGGAAAAGAAGAGTCATCAATGATGCCCTGTAAAACTTTAGATAAAATGAGGTAAATAGAATTTTTAATAGATCGGTTGAATTGTTTTGCTGAGATAAGATAGAGCTTCTAAAACGTTTACAACACTAAATACACAAAGACGATTATGGCTGCATTTTAATTGCACAAGGTTTTTTTCATTCCCAAAGGGATTCCTGACCGTGTCAATGTTCTCACACACTCTTATTCCAGCTCAAAATAAGATGAGGTGGCTCTGTGATGTTAATGGGAAATAAAATACCCTCTATTGTCTTTTATTATAATAATATTACACACCGGGAAACATTTCGCAGGATTAATGCAACATTTGGGTCAGATATACCTCATCAGGTATTAACTACTTTTCCTCTCCTCTCCTCTCCTCTCCTCTCCTCTCCTCTCCTCTCCTCTCCTCTCCTCTCCTCACATTACTTTCACTTTTTTTTATATGCATCACAATTTCATTGTAATTTTTACATAACATACTTACTCCATAGTAAAGATATGAGACGGTAATTCTCGTGCCTTTTTATAGCTTTACTTTTAATATTTAGAGACAATGTATTGTCTTTAAACAGCATCTTATTCTATTCTGGTTATGTGATTGTATTGTTTACATTTCACATTAAATAAGACTTTTTGCTGTCACTTTTGTCAAACTTTCCCACGTGTATCACCACTTTTAAGGTTCTGGTGATGTTGATTGTAATTAAAAATCTGTCTCTTTCATGTGATCGTGCTCAGAGCCGGATTGGAAAAAGCAGAGTTAACAGCTTGAAACAGGTAACCCAAAGAGAGCTACACTAACTTGAACCTGCTGGCCATTAGCATTTATTTAGGGTTATAATGTACCATCATATAATAGCTACTTCTCACAGGATTAGCACACCATGACTCAGAGCACATCATCTCAGGCTGCTGCCACCAACATTTTAGTGAATTTACCATAAAGTTGGACAACAGAGATTAGATCCAGTATTACCAAAATTGTCATTAAGGTACATTGCTTGCTACATATCAACAACCAATCACATCAAAAAAAAACAGGTAGGCTAACCACAACCGTTTACCTAATATGGGTCATGTTCGATAAGGTGATTGATAGATGAATGCTGTGCCGAGTGCCGAGTTATTTTGTTAACAACCAAGATGGCCGCTGCTGATGTGGAGCATTCTGTAGAACCCATTGTCACACCAGTATTAAATGAACTGGTTGCAGGTCTATCTAATTGTGTCCAGGAGCATTTTGGTCTGCCCCTGTTGATAACGCCCTTTGGAAATCAAAAATTAACTCAGAGGCTCCAAACTAATTTTCAAATTAATTTCACATTTAGTCTGGTAAACTCAAAATGGGGAGTCCTACCCAGAAATAAACAGAGCTACCTAATAAAGTGAACACTGTACTTATGAGCTAAAACCAGCACTTAATAGCCTACTGATAGATTGCAGTGCTCTAATAATGTCAACATTCAGATGTGGCGGAGGGCAGGAATTATCATCAGTGTCATTATCAAGGTCATCATGAGAATAACTCATCACGTTTTTTCTACTTTAACAAATGAATCAACTGTTTGTGGAAAGAACAAAAAAGAAAAATCATGTGTCATTTGGATGTATATTCTTCAGTCCACTTTGTCCCTGCATACCTCACGCCTCAGCCTTGCTGCTAAAGAAGGCCACATTTGTGAGTAGAATTGATGAGCAAGTCTACCGCTTTAAACTGAGCTCAGCATAAGTTCTGTGTTCATCATTACAGAGCTCTGCCGCCTTGGAACACACTTTACTTGCTGTGATTTATTTTCATCCACTTCTCATGTGCAGCACTACAATATGTTACAGAGACAAGACTGTGTGGACTGTGTTGGCATGATAATGTCCTCTATGCATCTACTGTACATTTTAAGCATGAGTTAGTCACTTGAGAATTGTACATTCATTATGACCTGCTCACATGCATTTCTTCTGCTTTCACATGCATATTTTTTAACTCACTCATACCACGCAATTTCAAACACATACATATGTAGTGTACACTCATGTAGAGTCCAATGCACCAGCGCTGCAGTGGCATCCATCTTTATGAAGCTCATAATGTTCAGTTTTTGGTGACATCGTCAGAGATGTGTGAGATAAATATATATTTATTATTGAGACTGGCACCCAGTCCAGGGTGTACTCCACCTCTCACCCAGCACCATCTGGGACTGGCTCCAGCCTCCCCACATGATAGGCATCATAAAAGTAGACTTTATGGAGGAAGAGTTGTATTGGATTACATTGTGCAGACTGTGCAGGTGCACCTAATAAAAAATTACCTGTGTACTGTCGCTATCACATATGTATGAACTGTACTCTCTTTTTGGAATACTTTCTCCAACAACCAGAAAGTCTCTTGTTTAACTTAAGTGGCAGTACTGTAGAAATCACTTTCCTACAATGAAACTGTTAAGTCTCATACTGCTTGCTACATTAGATTAGGTTTTTTATTTTTTTTGGAAGGGAGTTATGGCTGGATTTTAATAGCCTCTTCCATTTTGGATCCTGCTCCCTGATGGTAAAATATCTACATTCACTAGCTCGAAGTGCTGACGAATACCTTATCGAAACTGTGAGGGTAGAACGGCCAGAATAAAATGTGGCCTACTTTCATCCTCGTATGTATCAATTATTGCTTTCACAAGATACCCTCCAAGTCAAAGAAGTATTTTACTTCAGTTGGAAGAATGAAAGCACACAAACACAAACTCACTGACCTGTCCAGCACCAGTTCTTCCAGTTTATGCAGGTCACAAGCAATGTACTCCAGGGCCATGTCCGTGATCCGAGGGCACCAGGACAAATCCAGGCTGCGGAGCTTACGCAGGTTCTCAGCAACCAACTCCACACCATCGTCAGTGATCTTGGAGCAGCCAGACAGGCTGAGGGCAGTCAGGTTGGGAAGGCTATGCACCATGTTGACCACGCCATGATTGGTGATCTCCCAGCAGGAGTGAAGCCGTAGAGTATGGGTGGTGTAACCCTGCGGGAAGAAGGTAATTTTTAATATAATGCACTTAGGGCACAGTTTGCAATCTGTCTCATTACAGTTATATGAATGAATGACAACAGTCCTCTGCATTTTCATTTAAGATTCAAGTTTCAACTTGACCTTCGACAAGTCAAAATATGTTCCCTCAATAGTTTCCCTTCCTGAACAAATGTAAAACCTATGTAGGCTGAATAAGCTTTGAGTAAATAAGGAAATTAGCTTGTTAGTCAGTTTTGTTTCTACTATTACTATGAGTATGCTTATAGTATTAGGGATAGGACCATTATAGAAAAGAGATCAATTGTGTGACAAGTCAAAAACAGAATACTTGAGATCCACAAAGAGATTTATGAGGGGTGAATGTATCAAGCTGGTTCCTCTTGTTTTGACATCCTACCTGTTTGGCTGTGAAATAGGCCATGGCTGTGTCAGTGACGTGGTAGGCCTGCAGGCTCAACTCTGATAAGTTGGGCAGGAGCTGTGAGATAGCAGCAATGGCGTCATCCGCCACATTGATGCAGTCACTGACGCTGAGGGAAGTTAGCCGGGCGTTCAGACTGGACCACAGGCCGGCCTCCGTGAAGTCGTTGCAGCCTGACAGCTCAAGATGCATCAGGCCTTGCATTTGCTCCAACATGACCTGCAACATAGAGGTCACCAGTTTGACGTCAGTTTCGCTAATACAGCTGGTGAAATATGGCTACAGATGATGAGTAGATGGACATTACCTGACAAATCAGAAAAGCAGAAGGTTTCTGGATTTGAGAACCACCAAAAATTAATCAATACCTAGGCCAGTAATCACACTTGAAAAAATCATATGCAGTTTTTTATTCTTTTCCTTTCTCAGTTTATTTTACCTGCAGCTTGTCTGCATCTAATTTATTATGTAACCATATGCATGCCCATAAATGTATAGTACTTCTACCTGTTACATACAATTGTGGTGTGCTGTTGCCAATCTTGTACAAAAAATGTGTAATTTTCTATTCTACACTAACATTGTCAGAGTTTACTCTGATATGGGGACTCACTGGGTTCAATATTAAGCAAATAAGGCATTATTGTCTATTGTTACATAAGACATAAAAAAATGAATCTAATTTTCAGTTTTTCAGCCACATCAAAGCCCCAAATGTGGCACCACTGTGATTTTGGAGCAGTTGTTGATGACTAGCAGCCCCCACTGGTCAGTTAAGAGGACAGAGGAGTCAGCAGTCAGTGGCAATATAAAACTGTCAATAAAAAAAGGTTTTCAAAAACTGTGAGGCATCATTGCCACAAGAAGTCAGTCAGCATACAGGCGTAAATCCAGTGGTGGGCCGCCAGGGCCAGCAAGGCCTTCTCTGCTGGCCTAAACTCAGAATCACTGATTTACGTTTTAATATTTTCCCATTAATCTTTTTAGATTATTCCTAATAGTTTATGCTCTTCATTTCATAGCGTGTCTCTGGGCTGGGGTGCTTCCAGCAGTGTATGTCTATATTAGAGCTTTTATCCAATCATATTTCAGCCATCATGTGTTGCCAGGGTCAAAGAAATCTGCCCTGAGGCCTTCAGAATCAAAAGTGCAGGCGTCCATAGCTTAAAATACATCACAATGAAACTGTTGCTTTAACCAATCAGATTTCGAGTTGGTGACCCCAGGGCCTTCTAGCAGGCGCACGATGACGTTAGTATTTTCACGTCCTCTGATTGGCTGGTCAGAGAGCTTAGCCAAAGCTAGCGATTCTTCTCTGTAGCGACCTGCACAAGCTAAAACTTTATCATAATCGTAAGTATTAATAGCAGTTTTTTTAACCCACAATGGCTGACGGAGGAGAAGATGTTAATTTGGTCGCAGATCTACTTACAAATCCATTTTCAAGGCGGACTTTCCAAGAAAAGCTGGACATTTTGAGGAAATGCCGGCCCACCCCGAAGCTAGCAAGCCTGTCCCAGCCGGGAAAAGGGTTCGTCCGCCACTTTCAGGTCAGCAACTACGAGCGATACCTTTGGTTTACAGGCTCAGAGGAGCAAATTGTATTGCTGGGAATGCCTGGTATTGGCAACTGAACGACTCTGTGTTTGGAGCCGAGTCGGTGGTTAGAGTGTTTGATGTATATGGAGCAGGTGCACAGCAGTGCAGCTGTGGCTGCAGTGAAAGGAGACTTATTGAATTGTTTTAATTGGGTTTCTTGCTTTAGTGATGACATTCATTCTCCAGCATGAGATACCTGTCTGCGATGCAACGTCCTGTTATACTGTCTTTCTGTATAATATTGATGGTTTCTATAGCCGTGACGTCATAATGATGGTATTAAGAGGTGGTTTGATTCAGGTAGGACGCCACTGAAGGCCCAGGTGTAAAATGAACGGCCCGCCACTGCGTAAATCAAATATTAGGCTGATGGGTCTGGTAGCTTGAAGGATTAGCTGCGGACAGACAGATATGCACATGCACACACAACAAAATGCATGATCCCCCACAGGCTGGCACCTGGCAGAGATAATGATATAAAATGTGTTTTCATAGGAGAAGTCATCACTGCTGACAAATACTGTACTTAGAGGTGCTCATCACTAGAGATATGAACGACTCAAACAATGAAAAAGAACAAGAACAATATAGTCAAGTGCGCTAATACACACCACACAGGCACAATATTGAGTTATCCCCTTTTAGACTGGGACAGATCTCTGGACTCTGGTCATTCCTTTTGTTTGTGTTATGGTGACACGCATGTTAAACAGGTGTCAAAACACTTGAAGACACTATGATTGTTTCTTTACTTCTATTTGCATAATCTCTGCTTTTATTTTGTCATTGACCAAGCTCCACGAGACAGACAATGACATTAATACTGCTGCTCTGGCCTGTTTGTATTGACTGAAGACACTTTGTGAAGAACTTTTTGAAATGCTAATTTTGAAATAAACAGCTGAAATGAAATAGAAATGAGCTGCAATGAACTCTGTTATTGTCTGGAAAAAACAGAATCAAATAACATGTCATAATCCAAGGCAGAGTTTGGATTATTTCACAGTATAATTTATATTAAACACTTTTGGGTTTGTTTTTTACTTCCATTTCTTTTCTTTCTTCAAATAGAGCTCTCCCTTTTAACGTGCAAGCACAAATCATCACCCACAACAGGCAAGTCCATATATAGATCATGTAGCCAACTATTTTACTCTCTCCATAGCAACCATCCACTCATCCCAGAATAGCAACCTAGCCTAACAGGTATGAACAGCCATCTGAGATACACTCTGGAAGCATTATGCCTCTTTTGTTCCTAGCAATGGAATATGACAGCATAGAGGCAAAAATTATGAAAACAGAAGTAAAGGACAATTCGTAGTGTCTTCAAATGTTTGCCACTACTGTCTAATATCATCTGTTGCCATAACACAGACAACAGGTATTTATACTCCCTAATTTCCAACAATGTCTACTTACATACAGACTCATAACCAAAACCATTCTAGAGGGAAACTGTTTCTCTATTTACTGAAGGTCCCTTATGTCCCAGAATATGTCTTTCATCTCACTTGTGTTGGCTTTGACCTGGAGTACAGTACTTTTCCAAATACTGGTATTCAAATAACGACAAAGTTTCAAATATTTGCCTGTTCCTAATAAGGACCAGTAAAAAAAAACATTGAGGAATGGTGAAATTAGCTGCACCTTAATAGCTCATAAGGTAGATGTGTTCCACAACACTACAAGTTAATACTCACCACTCTCACTCTATTAGTCTGCTATCAAGCTATTGAATAGGCATTAATAGCACACATCTGTCCCAGATCTATGGGCCAGTAGAGATCTGCCAAACCCAGTAGTAGGTTATCACACAAAGCTGAACCCCAGTGATTTAGTATTAAGACCAAGAAGTCAGGTTAGGGAGATGGCCGGAGTGGTTGGATAGGTCAAATACAGGACTTTCATCTAGGAGACATATATGTCATTTTAGGAAGGTTGTTCCACTGGCCTCCAGTTTCTCTTTTTTGGCTTTCAGTGTTAAACTACTATTTATGGAATTCAACACCTCTACATGTTTAAAATTAAAAGCCTACTAAGATATATGCCGTATCTATACAGGAAGTGTTGAGGTCCATTAATAGCATATTTAAACTGAAAGCAAACTGGATGAGAATGAAAATAATGGATGGATGAAAACAGTGTTTATGTTAAGAGAAACTGCTGAGTGTGCCATGGGTGGTGTCGCACTGATGGAAGCATGAAAGAAATGTTGAGTTTATATCAACAGCTTATTTTCTAAACACACCCCAACTCACCTCCAAACCAGCATCTGTGATGGTGGACCTCTTGAGGCTGACTGAGCGAACACCTTTCTTGGACAGCGGGTAGTTGTCGATGAACTCACAAATGTCCAGGTCTGACACGCCCACTAAGCAGAAAGACTGGAAACCACGCAGGGCGAAGGCCTGCAGACTGACAAACTCCTTCTCCCCATTAGGCAGCAGGGTGTATAGCTCCTTAGCATGCAAGATAGGTGTCACAGCCTCCCAAAACTTGGGCTGGTACAGCACTTTGCGCCATGTCTTGCATACCTGCGCCAACACACATTTTTCAGCTGTTGTGAAGTACCAGAGCAATCGGTTGAGCAGCTTCTCATCGAGGACAAGCTGGCGCTCCAGCAGCATGGGTTTGGGTAGAGTGAGAGGGGGAAGCTGACGAAGGGATGGCTTCAAGCCCACCAGAGGCTTTCCAGGCTCTAAGTCAGAGCACAAAAGAGAGGCTGCTGAATTGGGCATGCCAGGGCCGTCCAGGTGGTGGTGGTGGTGGTAGGGAAGGGATGACGGTGGAGGGGGCAGGATGGAGGGTACCGAGGAGGACTGGCACAGGCGGTTCTTGGCAGCAGGTGTCCCCTTGGTGATACTTGCACTGCCCAGACCGTTGGGCTGGCTGGTGGGCAACTTCACCATACCGTTGCGAGTCACGCAGGGAGACTTCAGCTCGCTGGGGGTGGACATGTTCAACATTGGGAACCTGGTGAGAGATAGCAGATCCAGAGTATGCTGTTAAACACTGAAAAGTTGAAGACTAATTTATAAAGGACAGGGGAGTGTAAACACTTACTTAAAGTGTTTTGCAGCAAGATAATATAGAAGCAAACATTTTGTTTCCAACAAATGTTGCAGCTAAGCAACTTTAATGTACAGCCAAAGACAAACTTGAGGACAAACTTTGCACAAAACAAACTAGCACAGTGTGCAGTGTGCTAATGGACACTATAACACACTGCAGCTTGGTTTTAGGCATTTCAATGGCACTTTCTTAATGGAGAGGGTGACTGAGGCATTTGAGGATGATTTCCACAAATTTCAGTACATTAGCATACATTTCTAGAATACTACCAAGCGTTTTGTGGATTGTAACAATGTTGGGTCACCTAGATAAACAGAGGAGAAAAGGATCATGCTGCTCTAATCAATCGTGTGAATCAGAACTGGCTACAGCTGCCATCCAACGTAAAACAGCAAGCTATGAACAATTCATAGCCATCTATCAAATGGGTATGTTAAAATTAGGGTTAAAGCTGGAACACAGGACTTTTGAATATGAATGAACGTCCATTGCATTTGAGCCCTTACCAACTGCTGATAAAACCCACTGCCTGCATCACCGCCAGGTAAATCTCTCTGTATTTCACAGTGGCTCTGCCCTCAGAGGAAGGCTTACAGTCAAAAAAAAGAAAGTGACCAATAGCAAGGACCTGTCGATATATGTCAAAAACACAGATATACATACAACACCAAACACCAAATTTGTCATTTCATTTTCCCTGTGGTATTTTTCCCTCTAATGTCTGTGGTTGTGTTTCACCACTGTAGGAAATGTGCCACTTTGATTTATGGCACTAATTGACTTAAACCAGACATTACCCATCTACTCTATTTGTCAATTTGACAAAATAAGTACCATCTCAATATCCTGTTATCACCACACCATAGTGTCATACTTAAGTCACATGATGACCAGCTCCATGAAAAGTGAACAAACTCCATCCTCTGATGTAGACTAGATAAATGTAGTTGTAAGCTCTAGAAAGAAGCAGACCTTAAATTACAATTGTTTTGTCAAATTAATTTCCTCAAGATTAAAACAGAACTTTTGCTCTCACATTTGTTGACTGTTCTTATTCTTATTGTTGTAGTTTATTTCTTACTTTACTGTACATAGAGAGACAAGTTTCACTGGAGTCAAATTCCTTGTTTGCTTGCACAAACTTGGCCAAATAAAGTTGATTCTGATATTCCAAAAAAAACTCCACTATTCAAATGATCTGTTCTGACTGGCCATCAATGAAAAATACTTTGGATTTATAACAATTTAAAAAGCAAATCATAACAGTTCAGCAGTCTCTACAAGTACATGTGTGTTTGAAAACTAGTTTTCAGTCAGCTGAGTCAAAATGTTGTTACTGTGATCAGCATACTGTTTGAATAGGCCGCTTCTCCTTTGTTGTTTGCATTCAACAGAGCTGGACGTTGTATGCGAGTGAAAACACATCATAGTGTAAATGAATACTGTGGCCCATGGCCTCATCTAGCCTGTTCTCTGTGGTCTCACTGTATCAGCAGCAGGAGGACAGCTCACAGGCTCAAACCGCTCAGTTATGTAACATGCTGACTATAGGGCTTCACACAAAGCAGCATCTCTCTGTCCCACTCTACTGGCACAAGCAGCTGCGCTATTAACACCTGCTAAATCCATTTATACAAGCATTTACTTATATGTACAATCTGCCTATAATTTATCAAGACGACTTTTCCATATGACCAGAACTGGCAGCATTTTACGTTTTATCACTTTAAAGTATTTGTTGTTGGTCCCTTAGCAGATGGAGATGGCTCTGCCTCCGCTGTAGCATCACCAAGGTTCATCCATTACATAATTCAACAATGTTGTCAGCTAGACTGACTACAGCAAGCACTGTGAAAGAAGCAGACATGTTTCAGAGCAAAACCAGGGAACAGATGAAGAAAATATTCACTCAGATGGCAATAAAATGTTGCAAGTTCATCGTAAGATAATGAATCCACAGCTAATGCAAAATCTATATTTACCATTCTTCTGTCTGTTATGTCATGCAGGAAGGCAGGGATGCTGAAGCATCTGGAGGCTCTGCTGCCTGTGATACACCAGAAGCAACAATAACAGGACATCCGGCCCTTCACAATAAAGCCATGATCTCCACAAATCTATTAATGCTCCGTTGTAAAACTAAAATTGTCCAGCTTAATGTTAAATTTGATTTTTTTAAAAACAAACAAACATTACTACAACCTACATTGTTATATATTGTATGTTAACTATAGTAAGTTATCTAAATTTGACCTGTTTTTATGTGTCTTTACTGGATAGCTACCTACTTCAACCACTCCCCAGATTCTTATCTCTGTAATGAATCAGCATCATGATGTATCATACATATTAACATATTTTTGTTTTCAGACACATTCGTATCAACAAACATTCATCATACTGTGTATTCAGATCATAATATCAACAGCACTGTCAGCGGGTCAGAAGTTATAGATGACCACAATAACACACTCTGTCCAACACAGCCTTACTTCAAGAAATGATATGAGGTTTCCCCATCGTGGGGCTAATAAAGGAATATCTTATCTTAAAAGACCTCTGTAATTAGGCAAATGCCACACATGCTGTTAAACCCACATACATGAACCACTCAGTTCCATTTTCCCTTAGTCCATCCGAATTCCATAATTTACAGAGCTGCTGGTAACACAACCAACAATATTTGATCCCTTGACCAACACTGTCTCTAAAGACCTGCTCTGCAAGTAACTCAGTTACCATTAGCTTAGTGGACATGGATATATGGGGTTCAGCATCTTGCTCAAGGGCGCTTCAAGATATGAAGCCAGGGATCAAACTACCAACCCCTTACAATACTGATCCATCCACTCTATCATCTGAGCAACACCCTGGGCTGGATTATGTAACTTAGAGTACGCCCACACAAAGCCAGCTAAATTTGTAAATGCATTGTTTTCTCTTCATTTCAGCCCCCATCCAAACTAAAATTCTTTTTTCTCACCCGAAAATGGAGCTTTTCCAAACAGCTTTGAGAGTGTATAAATCTGTACAGCTTGAAGTTTCAGTGTGTGCAGAGTAAATATATGGAGCCAGGACAGTGACTTTAACTTTTGGCAATGAAATGTGTTTCAGTGAAAAATAAAACACACGTATTTCAAATGATTTTGTTTTATTTCGATTTTTTTTTTTGCATTGTGATGCATTTTCTCAGGACAATTTTCAGATTTTTTTTGAAAACTTGCTTTCAACTTACTGTCACCATTTCCACACGGAGTGGAGGATTTGAGGAAAGCGGTCAAAAGGACCTGTAAAGATGTGTATTCCAACAATCTGTCTTCATTTTTTTACCAAACAAAAACAATATTATATTTTACAACACACATAAATAATACATTAACACATAAATACATTAAAGTCCCAATATGATACAAACCATTGCCATCAAAGTTTTGCTGAGCAGTGCACCTATTGCTGTTCTGAGCAGTGCACCTATTGCTGCTCTGAGGAGTGCACCTATTGCTGCCCTGAGGAATGCACCTATTGCTGCCCTGAGGAATGCACCTATTGCTGCTCAAAATGTTCCTATAAGCGTATGAAATGTGAAATAGCTTCACTGTATATTACTGCAAAGGTAAAGTCACCTCAAAGGATTATAACAAAAGTCCACAAGTCCACAGAGGTGGATTAAGTCTGAAATGCAAATGCAAAAAAGGCCACAATCACACTGACTGCAGTAAGCCTCAGTGCCTGCAGTATATATTCTGTTTTTGTTAGACAACGTTGTGACTGTAAATTAATGATTTTATCAGTCATTGCAGCTCGGGACTGTGGGTCAACATACAGTGTTTATCAGTTACAATTAAATTAGTATTTCATACTTGTCTGACACCAGAAACTGAAAAACATATGTAGCATTAAGGGAAGACTGCGTTAAAACACATGATGGTGACAACAGAGCAGAGCAGGAGAGTGAATGGAGGTGGTTGACACAAAGTGACCAGATGTGTCTGCAGCTGCCTAATCACAGTCCGCTGTGTGGCAACAATTTTAAACCATATTTTTTTGTATTTCTACACCTAAGCCCTATTTTCACATGTTTTGGGTTCAAACTAACGCAATCAATCAATCAGTCTTTATTTATATATATAGCGCCAATTCATAACAAGTGTTATCTCAAGTGTTATCTAACTGGTAGGTACAAGAAGACTTGGAAGTGGTCCAGTAAAACGCCGCAGCTGGCAGGTTCATACTGTTATTTGAAGTGTCTGACAACATTACAGCAATGATTCCTACATAGATAGACCTGTAAAATCCTTTTTGTTTCAAGGCAGGGGTAGACAAGCAACTCCAGTGTTCTGCAAGGTAAACTTGTGGAGTCTGCTGATTCTGTTAAACAAAAGGATCGTACAGGTATATGTCATTAGGGATCCTTTCCATAATACTGTAAGTTACTTCGAATAACAATCTGAGCATGTCAGTAGCAAAGACCAGCCATTGGTGCGTGTTCAGCACTGCCAGCTGAAACAATCTACTGGACCAATTCCAAAACACACAATAATGCAAACTAACTAACCAATTGATTTCTAATACAGACTTGCCTTTCCCATCCATCCACCAGATGGCCTTAGACTTTCCCATAAGTTCCAGTCAACTGACTCCAATATGCACCTGGTCCCACGTTCCTCATTCTCCAGTTACCTCTCAGTAGTAACACATGTCCCTATTCCCCAGACACTGGCCTCACACATATCATCTTTGTTGCTTATAGCCTTTGAATCAAGCCACCTTTGCCCGTTCCTACTTTCTTCTTACTTGATCCGGTATCTTGACCTGTTGCATAGTCCTGCCCTGATACCCAGTCATGCTCTCTTGCATTTGTTTGGGTTTTGGATAACTGTTCAACCTGCCATTCTCTGCCAACTTGTAAACCTGTTCCTGCTCTAGTAAGTATCCCTTCATCCTAACTGCTGACCATGTGTGTGTTTGCCTGCATTTGAGTCCTCGCCCCTCTGTTGCATGAATTCAATATGACACTAGGGGCCTCAGGAGCCCCTAATGGTTTGGGGCCATGGGCAGTTGTCTGCTTTGTCTGGATGGTAAACAGCCTTGGGTCCAGCTGATGCTGTTTCAAGTCATAGTGTTCATAATGGTTATTGATGAGGAGAGAAGATATGTGCCCTCTGGTATGCATTAACAGAAATAGTGGGTGGACACATGTTGTTATTGTTTCGTTTCTGAGAAAAATAACAATAATGTTCCAGTGAAAAAGTGACTACAATCCTTCTCATTTACAGACAACTCAATGCAGTTCTTTCCCTGGAGTTCAGTCATTCTAGGGTGTAATCCTTCGTTGTATCATTGCATTATTAAGAAGGTGCGATAACAGTTTTATTCTGCAGCTGTAGCTGTCTGGCCTTTAGCAGCGTCAATGAATGCAGTGATAGTTCAGCCTCCCTCCAATAACAGGCCACACAGGCACATGTTTGTAATCTGTAAATGTAAAATGCGTAAAATGGACTATACATTCTAATGAACAACTGAACTGGCTGTTGTTTGACTTGTACGTCACACCCTTGTGTCTAAATGCAGAACTGACTCAGGCATTGAATCATGTATGCATGCAGTCTGATTACTACCTGTTAGAAATGTGCTATAACATCATTGATTTTGGTTGGCTTACTTTCTCAGACTTACTCTCTATGGATCTTTCTCATCATTTCTCAGCATTCCATCATAAAAATTGCACAATTTATTTTTGCTGTTTATGATTTTTTCTAACCTTAAATCATTGATAGATGTCTTTTTTTTCAAAATCAAAATATATGTTAGCATAGTCTGTTGTATTTCATGTTTCTTACACATAGGCTATTATTAGTTGTATTTATATATATATATGTATCGTAGTTTTTTTAAAAGTTATTTTAGTAGTAGTTGCAAACAGAATGAAAAACAGTGTTTATGCAAAAGCAATAACTGCACTAAACTCTGGAAATACTTGAATACACTTTCACTGTGTAATTTTCATATAATCGTGCAATAAGAGGCAGGTTGTGAATTTGCAAATATTTGAGTGGTGCATGGGTGTTTTATTTGTTTTTTAGAGGCAGCTCTGCACTTAAGGGATTGCTTTTTCAATTTTGTTGTACTTGTACAATGACAATAAAGATTCTATTCTATTCTAGAGGGTCGTAGAATATGTTTATTGGTCCTGTGGAGTACATGGAGACCAAGAATATTACATTTGTTGCAACATAAAGATAATAATTAAAAAACAGAAAATAATATTGGGTAAAGGAAACTAAATGATGAAGAAACCAAGAGAAATGTGTTAAAGAAGCTGAATGATCAAACAATTGGAAGTGTAAAGAGCTGCAAATGCAGAATAATTGCAGAAATACAATGGAGAATACCACACCACTAAACAAAGCATGATACACAGCAAAAAAGTCTTGGATAAGTCTTCCAGTAACATCAAAACAGACATAAATGACACTACTGACACTACTGTCCTTTAACTACTATTACTTAGTAACCACGTATGGTGAAATTAGCAGTGAATGAAATGAATGAAAACATCATGAAATGCATTAAAATGCTAATGGTTATCTAAGTATTTCACTTCAGGCAGAGCAAAGAGCAGGACAAAATGGCTGAGGAACCTTCAGAAGAACGAATGGAGTCCAAAGCCAGTGGCCATGAGGTCAATCACGCCTCACCCTTCTCAAACAAAGGCCTTGCGAACCGCTTCTAATTTGAATGAGCCAGACCACTGAGCGAGGAATTCTCTGTCCTCTTTTCCTGTTGTGTCTCTAATGAAATGCCTAAAAAAATACTCATCAGAAGCTCAAGATATAATTCCTTTTGAAGACAAACTTTGATCTCAGAGTTGAGATCTCACATTTGTAGCTTCCAGTGAAGTCTGTCCAATATTGGATGACATATGAATGACGTGCCATCGTGTCCAGTCACTTCTCATCTTGTGACAACACATTTTTGCCTTTTGCATGTCATTGCGTGGCAATGACTTATTGACTTATATCGTGACTTATATTGACATATATCGTGCATAGACGGTCCACTGTGAGTTTCTGACATTACTTTCACACTTATTTTAGCCAAAACAATCATCTTTTTGTAGTTTTGCGTCAAAACCTAACCATGTAGTTTTTGTGCACAGTTTTGGTACCTAAACCAAACAGTGCAATAAAGCTTGCTCCCAAAGCTTTATTTTGAAAGTGTAACTGGACGTTATATATTTCTTATTGCTAGCATGACTGCAGAATGAGAATGGCATTAAATGACAAGTGAGAAGCAAGTAACAAATGGAATGCAAAAAGCTTAAAATGCATAGACATGACACATAAAGTGTAGAGTGCTATTTATATGCCATCCCATGAGATTACTGACAATTAACGTTGACCAATGGCACCGCCTCTGTGCTTCATTACATTTGGTTGAGGATGCCAGGTGCACGGATGTGAAGTCACCCTAAATTCAGCTGAACTGGTTTCAGAAGGAACTCCCAGATTGTCCCAGATACAAGTTTCTGGGTCCTCCCATTCTCACAAGGTTGAACTATTGAGTTTAACTTGCCAGGTTCCAACTCCCAAGAAAGTCAGTTTGCACTTTGCATACTCAGCTGTCGTAGCATGAGCAGTGCCACAGATGCATGATGGGAGAAGAATGAGAAGACTCTAAATGTCATGTTAGGATGGCTTCTGCCTGACATGGAGTGATAGTGAAGGCACAGCATGGCTCATACAGTAAGGAGCAGACCAAGATGACCCGCTCAGTCCAATCAATCTGTCTGATGCTGCAATTGATCATTCATGACAGACTGAAATACTATCTTCCCCACTGGGCTTATCTGTGTCAGCAAAGCAATAATACCTCATGAAATTTTGAAATGATATTAAGAAGGACTGAGCATTAAGAGAGATGAACAGTTAAATCAGCAACCCCTCACACCCGGCAGCCACTGCTGCTGTGTTCGCTGCAGCTGTCCTGCTCACTGTCTCACACTGTTTCTAACCTGTTAACCCACTGAACAAGAAGTCAGCATTACACAATACAGAGGCCTTGTCTGAGCTTTAGTGTCCTGGTGATGACATGACACTACCACAACAAAATGTAGCAATGGAGCAGCATCGTAAATGGCGACATCGCCAACTGGGAACTAAAGATTTCAGTAAACCATTAGGGAAGGTTTGAATTGAGCTGAAATACCCTGAAAGACCCATATAGTAACCATTTCATGGTACACGCACACTCTTGGAAAGGATTTCATCTGTTTGCAGGTGCTAATGGGACCAAATGGAAGCATGATTATCCAAGTTAGTGAATTTGCACCTGTGAATGGTGGATGAAAGGACTGAATGAGATAATGCTACATTTTGAACAACAAATCCATCTTAGAAGTAGTTCATTTCTACCCAGAATAGTAGAAATGAAAAATCTGAATCAAAAATCACTCATCTGATCACATTTGTTACACAGCTCAGAACCATATTTGGGAGACTTCCAGTTTTAGTCATTTTAAATGGACTTCAGCCTGACTCATGCCTGCTGTATAACATTAACTTTCACACAGTCCCAATAAACTCTGTTGTGACAAGCACAAGAGGACGCCATAGTAACCTTGCATTGGCAGGGCCTTTTTATTTATCTTTGTGGCAGCAAACATGACACACTCTTGGAGTTTTCACTATTTCACTGCAACTGGAGCTTATCTACACACTTAATGGCAGATTAAAGTAGCATAAATACCGCTTATGTGCATGAACTTCTGTGGCTGCAGACTCAATTTCACAAAAAGCCAGCTAGACTACCTCACACACACAGGATACCCACAAGGTGACACACAGGTGCAGTCAGGCTGTGGGTGTGCTAACCAGAGGTGGGGGAAGTATTCAGGTCCCTAACTTTTGCTAAAGTACTGATACTCCACTACAAATTGTGTAGTGCCACGCCCACTTCACACACACACACACACAGAAACAAACAGGGATGCTTAAGGGACACAAGAGGAAGAGAAAACACAAGGAGAGAACTGGAGCCACAGCAGTGACTGTGACACAAGGTTTTATGTGTGTCAGCAATAAAGCCAAAAACAATAACCGTTTAAAACATAAATGTAGTGAAGTTTGAAGGAGCTACGACATCATTTCCAACTTTATCACACTCACTGTATCTGGATGCACCGTGGTGTGGAGGCCTGACAATGGTGGCATAGCATCAGATAACGTAATCTGTTTGTTTTGGGGGGCTTTTTCTTCTTTTTTTGCATTATTGCTGAAACACATGTTACCTGTGTCATACACTCACACAGGTATTGGAAGATGAAGTGTGGGATTTGGATTAAGAGTGGCAGAGTTTGCTTGTGTTATTGTGTTACTTTGATGTTTTCAGGATTGGTTTGGGCAAAAATAGACCAGCAACTCCTATGTTCTGCGAGTTAAAATTACTGTTTTTGTCAATGGAGTCTGGTGGCTAGTAAGACAGAGCCATATAACAGCTGTTTCTGCTTAGAAATATAAATATAAAGATCTTCCAGGTCTGTCACTGTAGGGACTGTGATGTTACACTTTGAATAACACTCTGAGCCTGTCAGTGGCAAAAAAAAACTGGCCAATAGCAAAACTTGTTGTACCTACCACTCATTTCCAACCCAAAATATGTAAAAATGGGGCCCAGGTTTAAAAGTACAAAAAATCTCCTGTAATTATTTACTGACTAATAGTACATCTGACTGCCTGGGGAATACATTTGTGGTTGTTGTACATGGAATGATGCTACAAACTAGTAACAACAAATATTAAATGCTCAGCATTCTGAGCTATACTGAGTACCTCACTCAGCAACAGACTCTCAATGAAGTGTTAAAATAAGTAGATCTCATATATTGCAGTGCCATGCAGTGTGTGGGCAAAGTTTTTTTTCTAACTTTAAAGACACTTAATGGAAAAGTTAAAGGGCCAGTTTAATAAGCCACTGTATCAGTTATGGTGAGTTCTATTTAACACTATTATAAAAAGGTTGTATAACATTGTTTTTTTCATACTTTAAAATATTAACAAACACACAGACTTTCAACAAGATATAGTGCAATGTATTAAATATCAATCAAATACACTTCATATACCGTTATATGTAGAAAATAAATAGACTAAAAGATAGACTTAACTTTGTTAAATGTGAAATGTACCAGTCTAAAGTGTTAGGGATTAACAATTCAACACAAGGAGTTAAAGTCATTCTCAGTAAAGCTGGTAATTTGAAAGATATGATACGTAAATATTAATGTAAATTCCAGAATATATCTCACCAAAACATACTTAATAAGGGAAATTATAAAACAAGGGAGAACTGCTGGAGAACTGAGTCTCAGTGTTCCAGAATGCACACACTAGCAAATCTTGAATTTGTTTTTTTGCAGGGGTAGAGATGGTATTCAATACTTTTGAATTGAATTTCTCTTGCCTATGCTTTTCAGATTTTCTTGATTCTCCAGCTGAAGAAGCCACATTCATAATATAGTCTAGAGTTATATTGACTGCAATTTTTGTGTTTTGAGTGCATAAATGTATGTTTTGCAGTTGGTTCTGAATATGGCACCACTCTGTTGCTTACATTACTTTAGTTTATTTTGTGCGGCAGGGATGTTGTGATTGTAATACATACAAAAGAGTAAACTGGAGGTGGTCCACCTTTAATATCAAGGTAATCCACCCTTCCACTAAAACCTATATTGGAGTCTTGAGGTTTATTGGAAGGGTGGATTTCAGTCTCCAGTTTACTTTCACATTGAAACGCAGCTGGAGAATCAACAAAATGTAACTAACATGTGGCTTCAATGGGATCTAATACATCAAATATTGAGAGGAGTGGGGGGGGTGTTCACTGGCACTTTTTTTAAATGATGCAGCCTGTGAAGAGATGAATCATTCAACTCTAGCTGAATGATGTGTGTCTAGAGAAAAATAAACTTGGTCCCCCTATTGAGATTCATCACTTGAGTTTTCCATCACTTCTGCATGAATATGTTTCTTTTAAGCAAATTATCTCCACATTAGGTCTGCTGAAGATGAAAAGTGCTTTCCCTCTTGTGCTGATAGTCCCTCTGCATTATTGGATTACAAATTGAATTTACCAAACTTAAATTAAGTCAGAAAATAAAAAAAAGAAAGAAACACAAACTCCAATATGATGTCAGAAAGAAAAATAAACTCTTTACTAAAATAGCAGAAATTATGAAAGGTACCTCCAAGAGTGAGCCTCAGCTACAGGTACCATTTTAGATATAGAGCCATGTGGAGACTGACTGTTGGTCAGTGCCACTGTGACTGAGAGTACCTTGTGTCAGAGCTTGGAGAAAGTTCATTATCAGTATGTGTCTGATCCATGAAACATGCATGCTTTCCTTATGCTCTGGCTGCATCTACCCCTGGCAGATATTATTTCTTTTTAGCTTGTCAAAGTGCATCAGGTCTTTCTTTGTATCTTCCATGATTTATCCCTGAAACTGTGCATGGTGAACTGGACAATAACTGGTCAATGTCTGGTCAAGAGTTGTCTTTTCCTTATCCTCAAGCAAGAGTAATGCAAGAAGCTTGATGGTCTCACATCCTCAACAGCTGACTCTATCATGCGACCCTGTCTACTAGAAATGACTTATATTACTTAATTAGTATCATAATAAGTTGTCCTGACAAACATATTCACTGGCTGGATTAGTTTCATAGATGTTTCTTCAAGTGAAAAATGTATCTACTGTAATCTACTGCGCAGAAACCGCAATGAGGTGGTCGGGTTGGATGGTGGACATGTGCAGACCCTAGTCTGTAGTAAAGTTAAGGCAACAAAGGCACCCTGGTTAAGGTTAGGTTAGGTTAGGTTAGGTGAGGGAATGATCTTGAGTTCAGTTAAATATTAATACAAAATTTATGTCTGAAGTCACTTTTTCTAAATTACAACAGGCCATGATCTCTCCCCAGCTTTAACAGGGCTGTTTGATGCCATGCAGAGATTCCATCTTCTGCTGTGGTGCTCAGCACCCTCACTTCTCTGTAAAAGTTGCAACACTTGTTCTGGGATCCGTTTCACGCTTTCTTCATTTTCTCTCACTCTGGAAATCTGAGTGAGAGAAAATGAAGAAAGCTCTTTCTTCATCTCAGCTCTTCATCCATCATCCATGTTCTCAGGAATCTTTTGCTTAGGGCTCAACCACTACTTTCAAAATGTCAGCACTGGAAACTTTGCAGCGCACTTTTTTGGTCTGGGGCTTTTGGTTGACACAATAAGCAATGGTAAATCAGATCATCAAAAGCCTTGATATCTAGTACAAACAGTGTTGGCTATTTGTCTTTTGTCGGGGTCTTGATAGGTGGCTGGTCAAACTAAGTTAAATGCATGCCCAGTAGCCTATTACAGAAAGTTTACTTTCCAGCAAAAGGTTTTGTTGGCTTCCTATTCTGTTTACCAACAGGCTGATCTAACTCGGTTCAATGGCCACTTTCCAACTTGGTAAAACTTATAGTTTTGGAACTCACTGCACATCAACCACAGTTAGCATCTTGAATCAACCTCTCTCCCAGAGCAGCACATTATATTGACGTCCCAAAGCTGAAGTCAGGTGATGTAGTAGAAATATCAAGAAAGTCCACACAGGAAGGGGGTCGGGGTGGTTTGATGGGTCAAACGCAGCACTTCCTGTCCCATGTAAAACTAAACGTCACTGTTGGGTTTATTTCTTCTAACAGGGTCAGATTTAAGATGATGATTTGGGTTTGTTAGTTACATAAGTTAAGTTATGCAACTTCTCCTCCATAACTAACATGTTTATTTTAATTTTTTTTAAATTCTAACCATCTTTCCTGAAACTAACTAATTTGCATGCCTAAACCTAACCCAAGTGCAACTGTTCCACAACATTAACTGTGTGTTTATTATTGCTACCATAATAATGAAGGTCCAGTATGCTTGTTGCTGAGATGACATTCATCCATCTGAATCATTCTAATGGTAGCGATAACACCTGCTAACTGTATATAGTTAAATAGTATAGTATGTTAGCCGTTACGTGGGCTGATAACAATCAAAGCTGGTGTATTTACGGAGAGCCTGAGCTACAAACTTGGAGGGGTGGAGTTTTACAGATGTGGGCATTTACAGCACACATCTAACAATAGACACAATTGAGTTGCATTGTGGGAAGTGTAGCCTGCCCCCACACATCCCACCATCATCATCAGTGGCAGTGGGTCAGTCAGTACAAACTCTGACTCTGCAGCCAAACACTGCTCAAATCCACAGAACTCTCTTTTCTATTCTACAGGAAATCCAAACCTGTTTCCAGCCTTATAGAATGGAAATAGGAGGAATGGTCCGTTAAGGGGTTAAGTGCAGAATATTAAGTCAGTCATCTCTAACGTCAGAAGGTATAGAAACATGTCATGGAGCCCTCAGAGTGGAGCCCAGAGACCGCAGGGAGCTGACGGCGCGTCACTGGTGGAGCCATGTCCAACACACCTGCTTAGAAAAATCACCGAAAAGAAACAAATCATATTTCTGTACAAACGAGAAGGGGGTTACGTCACTGACAGACGCTGACGTCATTGTGTTTGTTAATAATACGCAGCTTGATGCGGCTGATCAGCTCCGTCTCCCAAAGGCCCCACCGTGCACACAAAGAGCTGGAGCACCCAGCGCCATTCAAGCCCCATCACCCCGACCTCTCCCGCAGTCTCCTCCGCCTCGTCCGAAGCCGCAGTGTGGAGGCTGCTGCCATAACCCACCGCCCCATCATCATCCATCACGAGCACGGACACGCTACACACACACACACACACACACACACACACACACACACACACACACATCCTGCACCCGCAGACACATCCTCCTCGTCCGGCCTGTTTTTTTTTTTCTTTCGCAGCATCCCTCCTTACCTCTCTGATGAAAATTCACTCGGGCATTAATCCATGATCGGCGCGCTCTTCTCGCTGCCTCTCGATCACGTTCCTCCCAGCGCTGCGGCGCAGAGAGAGCGAAATAAATAATTATTAGAAGGCAGCCCTGCCCGTTATGTCCTATCGGGAGGCGAGAGATGCGCCTACCAAGCCCATAGATTCAAGAAGAGCACCCGGGTCCAAAACAACCAGCAGCAAAACGTAGGGGGGGAGGAGGGAGGGAGGGGGGAGCGATTCACAGCCTCCTCTGCAAAAGCGTTCAAATCTTTACAAAAGGTCTCCTCTGTTGTATTTTCGATCGCCTAATCCTCCTCCACAACAGAGTGGCCCTCTCTGTCTCGTAATTTCTCCTCCACACACACACACGCACACTCACACTCACACACGCACACACGCAGAGCGGAGCAGCTCTGGCTCATTTAAAGAGATAGGATGGATGGATGGAAGGGAAGGGAAGGGAAGGGAAGGGAAGGGATGGGGCAGCTGGAGCAGCGCTCTGTCTGCTTCTTATGTAACAGCAGCAGCAGCTTCTGATTGTTCTGCAGCCCAGACACACTCATACACCACATTTAACTGCTTTACCTGCATGCATGTGTTTGTGTGTGTCTGTGTGTGTGTGTGTGCCTATGCAACTGTGTGTGCAGCTGGACAGTGGGGGGGTACAGAGTCTGTTAGGGTTAACTGTGCAAAGGGCCCCTCTGATGGGCTGATATGACTGAGAGAGTCCTCCAACTGGGCTGCAGTGAGGTGAGTTTAGGTTGACTGGGTTTATTGTCTCACACACCCTATTCCATCAGGACTGACATTACCAGTATACCTCATGTGATCTAGAAATGTGGCATGGTATGAGTGAAGTCTGTATTCTTCCTCACATTTACTAGCATTATCCTCCAGATGTGATGTCAAGGCTCTGCGCAACACTGCCAATGCAGCCTCCGTGGTTCTCGACCAGGATAGAGTCAGAAAATAAGAAAAGTCGCAAGAAACAAATAATAAAACAGAACCCCAAAGTACAGAGATGCCTAATATGACAGGTCTAACTCTATCACATGAACTCTGTCTTCTATAAAATCTTAAATAATACTCACTCAAAGAATTAGCTAATGCTAAGTTGTTAGTACAGGCTTTGTGTCTGTGGCTGTCTGGCCACTCAGTGCTCACGTCATCCCACACTTCCTTTAAATGATTAACATAACTTCAGTAAGCCTCAGGTTTGTCCTTAAACCGGAGCTCTGCCTTTTGGATCGGTGATCTTACCCTGTCTGTTTGAAGCGTGTAAGAAGACCCACTGCTTCCCCTGCAGTGCATCTTTCACTGATCCTGATGGTTGAGCTTAGTTGATCTGGAAGGTTTTTGCATGTTTTGTTGGTATGATGACGTCAGTACAGAAACAGATGCAGTGTAAGATGGTATTAGACTGTCCAGCCAGTGCCCCCAGTCCAAAACATTTCATTCTTTTTTTTCTCTTGGCCTCTCTTCAAAAGCGATTTACATGTTCGAATGAAATGGCTGGCGTTATGATCACAGGACCAAGTCAGGGGAGAGCACTGATTCATTATGCATCTTTAACAGAAGTCTATTATGTTCCAGTGTCTTATGGGCAGGTATATACTGGTATATAGGGACAGGTACATGCAGTGGTTTAAGTCACCACCTATAAGACTGAGAGAGTTATGTGGGGGTTTTGGCATTCTTTGGATTGTGTTTGCAGTTGATGTGAAACAACAAAATTTGAGGAAACACATGTGGCAGATAGAAGGTACGAACAGAGATTGACAGCATCTCAGTGTCAGGAGAGTGTACGGGCTCTTACAGAAGTGAACTTAGATCACATATGTAACGTATTTTCAGTTCTCTAAGTAATACTACTGAACTCAAACCGTTATATTTTTCCAAACATAACCATGTAGTTTTGGCGCTAAACTAAACTAAACTAAAATGTGACTGCCAGTAGCTGGTGCTCTCCAACAGTCATATTGTTTTGGGGGTGTTGAGAATCAGAGATGATACGCACCTACTGTTGAGTGCAGTATCCTGAAGCATTCTAGTGGCAGAGATAACTGATAACAGACCCTTTAATGGGCATTAACAGTCAAACCGGATGAGAATCACATAATGTGATTAAGATGTCTATTGTGCAGATAAAAAGGGGGATAAACTGCATTTAGTTGGATTAACTCTCCATTGAATCCCTATCCACCAATCTGGTAACTGAGGTACTTTCTGGTTATTGCAGCTTTTGATGGGAACAATCATTGTTAAGTTATTAAGTTATATAATGCAGGGTTGCTGTGCCCTGCCTCACCTAGACAAGCCTGTCTCAGGGACAGGCTATGGGAACATAGATCATAGTGATCTCATAATTCATTCTAAAAACACCTCCATCATGCTCAGGGAAACAGTGCCAAATATTACCTCTGAAAAAACTGTTTAATCTAAAGAAATCTGTCTCTTTTTTTCAATGTTTTTTTTTTTTTATTAAAGGTCTTTTTTGGGCCTTTTTGGGTATACCTTTTTTTAAATGTGATTTTTTTGGGGGGGTAGAGATGACCTTTTTTATATTATTTTTATGCTTTAGTTTAGGGGACACAAGAAGATTAAAGATAAAGACATTCAAGAAAAATAGATTTTAGTTACTGTTACAGAAACGTTTCAGTTTAAGTTACAGAATATTCTCTATTTTTTGCTTTGTATTGTAACATTTGACCCTTTCACCGGGGTTAGTGTCTGAAAGTTTTTCATATAAGACCATACGAAGGAGGGAAAACCCTCTTTGCTACAACTACTTACAACTAATGCCCATGCTAAGGCCATAACCAGTGATTTGAGGCCACATGTAAACGATACTTCATATTAAGAGGTTACAAGCGAATCAGTTTGGAAATCACTGCCGTACACCTCCCGCTGGGGGCTTGTCCTGTTATGGGCATCACCTCGATAAGGAAGTGACGCCATGGCTCACTGCCTCTCCTCCTCCGTTTGTTCTGTATCTTCCAGGCGAGCATAGCGCAGCCGCCTCTGACTCTCTCCATTTCTTCCTTTTTGTGTGTGTGTCTTTCTCCAAAGAGGCCGGGAGCTGGAGAGCTTTCTATTTATAGAATCCTACCCGCCTGTTCAGCCTCTCACCCCCTTCAGCACAACGAGTTACACCCACAGACACACAAAGCATCCATGGACAGCACGCATGTAAGCACAACACACAGGGCGTTGCACAACAGTGCACGATGCACACACGCATGCACGCACTCACACACACACACACACACACGCACATATACTGTAACAGAAAGTGAAATCATGCATTTACACTGTAAATACAGAATCACATTATATACACATTAACAAATGCAGGCATGAAAACGCCAAGTGCACAGCAAAGCCCAATAAAAACCCAGCAACGCACATTATAGTGCACATACTATAGCATTAATAATGCACGGATTCTTAGTGGAGAAAGAGGAACACTCCCTGTAATGGATAGAAGGGGGAGGGGGCTTCTACAATGTAGCATGACAATTACCCATCCATTTCTGTATCTGCCCCATTTGTGTGTGTGTGTGTGTGTTTATGTGTGTGTGTGTGTGTGTGTGTGTGTGAGTAGGAATAATAATCTCTCAGACACATAAACACTAGAAATAGCACTTAGTGGCAGCTGCATCAGTCTCACCTGATCCTGTCTGTCATGTCAGCATGTGATGGGCAGTTGGATTTGAATGTGCATGCAGTGGTGCAGATTTCCGTCAAACTCTACTCTACAAAGTAATGTGTGCTCTAACACAGCATGGCAGTGTTCTGTATGCTTTGGCCCATTGTAGGTATCCTGTGGAGTTTCCTGTAAACAATCACAGGTGCTTTCACATTCAGTGTTTCCCATCAAAGCAGTCAGGCCTCCAGTTCATGGCATAAAACGGTGGTGTCAATGCTGTAATTCAATTCAATTCAATGAAAGATGAAAGTAGCATGCGGGGCACAGGTTCACATAGTTGACAGTTTAAGGTTCTGGATAATATTTCTGATTTTGCAGTGAATTTAAGAGACTTGAATCTGTAATAACTCATTTCAGTGGAAAGAATTTGTGAACACAAAATGGACAAATGATCACATTACGTCAACATTACCATTCGTCTGCAATGCTCTCTCTTTCTGGCTAAAGTGATGTTGATGTCTAGGAAATGTACGTGTATGAAAGAGTAGCCGTCTCCAACTTAGATTCCTCCTGTGTGAATGGGTGAATATGGATGCAGTGTAAAAGTGCTTTGAGTTGTCAAAATGACCAGAGAGGCGCTTTTTAAGTACAAACCATTTACCATGATAGGACACTTCATTCGTTGACTATCACTCAAAACAGTGACATTCTTCTGGGGACGGTGTCTCTTTAAGAGGGAGGGGGCACCATGCCTTCACTGGTAGAGGAGCTCCGCCATGCATTACTTAGACAAGACATATGGGTGAGGTACAACAGTGCATTTGAGGAAAGTGATACAGCGCCTTATACCAAAGGAGGCTTGAAACATCAGTCACCAGCCTCGTCCCTTCAGAAGAGACACTGTTGTGGTATCACCCGACACTAATGCTTCACAGACATTTCAAAAAGATGCAATGATCTGGCTTTTAAGAATTCCATAGGATCATATTCAGAATGAAGTGAAGATGAATGAATGAACGGTAATGCACAAACAGTCAGAAACATGTGCACTCGTGTAATAGCACGCACTGCAGTGAAGATGACTCAGCCACCAGCGCTGATGCCATGGAAACACTGCCTCTTTGCAATCAGTCTCTTAGTAACTGTGCGGTTGCTGAGGAAGGAACCTGAGTGGAGGGGTGTGTGTTTGTGTGTGTGTGTGTGTGTATTATGACAGTGGCTGGTTCATTGAGTGGATACAAAAATTAGAGCAATTATGAATAAATAACTTTTGAAATGCACTTGGGTTTTTTTAGTTCTTTTCCTAGGAAGATAAAAAGGAATGGACAGAAAATCTTTGCAGGCAAAGACACAAATCTATGTTTAACCTACCAGAACCCCTTTTTCTGTGATTCAGAAGTCATTTTAAAGACACAATGTCATCCAACTCTACATAGTTCCTAATAGGAATCATATACTGTGTCATCACATGATGAAATTATCATCATCATGTTAAATCAGGGGGTATCATGAATCTGCTTTAATGTTACTGTGTGATAGTTATATCCTTATAGATGATGTCATTATATCATATACCTTATAGTCATCCTAGCTCTCTGGTGTGATCCTCACAGATGTACGTAAGCTTGTAAGGGATGCAAGTGTGTCTGAGGGCTCATTGATACTGTGAAAAACACTCAGAAGGAGCCGTGAATTTATTTACATGATTTTGATAACATGCACTCTTACGGAGTGATATTACTCCAGTGGTTACAAACCACGGGCCTGTGGCCGGATTTGAAATCCATCCATCCATCCATCCATTGTCTATACCGCTTATCCGTCAGGGTCGCGGGGGAGCTGGAGCCACGGATTTGACATTCATGTTAAAATGAGGTACCCCTACATATTATTATTTTCACTGCAAGATCACTCTATTGGAGAACATTTACATGTAGAAATGTGTTTAATGTCTTCACTGAGACAAAAAGAAAATCTCAGCATTAAGCAGGGATATGAGACAAGATGAGGAGAAAAAAGAAAGAGAGAAGATGGAGATGGAGAGAAGAGGAGGATAATATATATATATATATGTGTGTGTGTGTGTGTGTGTGTGTGTGTGTATATATATATATATATATGTATGTATATTTACACACACACACACACACACACATGTGAGGAGCAACAGAGAAAGGGACAGGCAGATTAGATTTCAGTAGTGTCTGTTGTGTTTTCCTTTTTATACTTATACTACTTTTTATACATTTTCAGATGTGATTATTTCAGCCTCTTCTATATATTCAGATTGTAGTGCAGATCATTCATTGAAACATTTCATATGATTCTAAAATACCGCTGCTTGACAAATCAGTTACTTTCTCACTGACATTCTTTTAAAGCCATAGTCCAATTTTTGCTTAAAATACATGTTATTGCCAATTTTTAATTACATAAATGAATGAGTACATGTTACACCAGAAAACAAAATATAATCACAAGACAAATACAGTTTTATTGGATTGTTTTCCTCTTAGATTTTGCTGTATGTCATGTGTGTTAATCTTAAGAGATCCACAGGTTCACTGTGTTTTGGTTGGACGGTCTTCTTTCAAGTTCTTTTCACACTGAGTCATACCACTTGATCTCTCTTAATTTTCTTTTCTTTTTTTCTGTTGACAGCTGGTTCAAAGAACTAGATAACATGCTTGAAGATTCTCCTTAAATAATCACCATCCCTGTTGACCTTCTATACTTAGCGGATAGATTTTGGCTATAAAAATCTGTGTCTGGTTTTCTGACTATTCTTTAATAAAGTTCAGTACGAATGCGCAAATCAGCAATCAGTGTGTATGTGTTCACACGTCTACAGACAGACAGACAGACAGACAGACATGCACCGATTGTCATATAAATCCATCTACTGAGCATAAACCCCATGTCAAATAGCAGCAGCTGTATATTAGAAGAACAGAAAGGCTGCATCAGATTTGTGCAGTATAAAAATGGCAGACAATTTCTAACAACCCTCCCTCTCCCACATGCTCCTCTCTCTTTCTCCCTATGGCTCCCCCTCCCTCCCTCCCTGCATGCTCCATTCATGCGTTTTTGTTTTTTTTTGTTGTTTTTTTTTCTATGCCATTCACTGTGCTATGCAAGCAAAGCTACAGGCAGGGATGCTGCAGCTAACAGGCCCAGTTAACCCACCCACAGCAGGCTTCTCCTCCACACAGAGCCCTGTGTGTTTGGATGCATTGACGTCATGGCTGACGCACGGCAGACTGGAGTGGCCGGCTCCATCAAAGGCCTGTATGCTCGGGCTTGAACAGAGGTATTATTAGCCAGCAGAGGGAGAGATACACAGAGAGAATGGGAGGGAGGGAGGAAGGGAGAGAGGGAGGGATGAGAATGGTGGGGTTGTGGGGGAGGGCTTTTGAATGAACAGCAGAATAACATGCTGTCACTGTTTGCTCCCTGAGACTCACTGGATGATAAGTGCTGCCATTTCAGGCAGGACTCCAGTGCAGATGATGTGGAGGTTTATTTATTTGTTTGGTCGGTTGTTTATCAGGAGCAATAAAAGTTAACATTACACTTAGACAAGCATGCAACAGATGTCATGTGTACAGTGGGTCACGCTGGCACTCGTTTGCAGCCCTCGTCCAAGCCCCAGCCTATTGTTTCGGCTTTTGAAATGAACAAATGTGATTTTGATGCACTTTTGCAAAACACTCTCAACTCAAGGTCAATTTAGTAGCTGTCCTGGAGCTTTTGATTGCGTGATCTTGCTCTTCCCCAGCAGATGGGGTTCCACAGTTATTATGGAATTGAAGACTTCCTTACAAGCTCTGTATTGTGATAATGATAAACACTTTTACATCTTTCACAGAGAATTGATGAACTTGTTTCACGTGAACACCAGGTCACAAAAACAGGTGCTACTAGGACTCTGGGATGACTTTAATCAAAAGATAAGTGACAAAAAGGCTAATTTACACCAAGATACCCAAAAACTTCATACTCCCACATTCCAAATGTTTAGACTCTGTTAGTAGATAATAGAAGTGATCATAGCTTGCAACAGGACAAATTGCAAGTTGAAAGGCCAATTTTGACTCTAACACCCACAGAGTGTGACTGTGTGTCATTTCGGGCGCTGTACACAGCACTGGGTGACTTGTATTCATTTCATTTTACTTTTATTTAGATTATACATACAGACAGACACATCCACACACACACACACTGAGAATCTGAGTTGGAGGAGATTATTCTTTCACACACATTCACACACTGAAGCTACTTCAGGAGCAAGTTGGGGTTCTTCAAGTATTTGTTGGCCCATTCCCCCATTCCTGATAGGGGCGTCAGTGTAAGCATTCTTTACCTTGACAAGGCTTCTGAGGCCCTTTGAACCTTGTGCTTCTACAGAAAGGTCACAGCTGATGAAAATGGAAGCAAGGCCTCATGCTTTCATGAGTCACAGCTTTCCTTCTCAGTACATATTTTGTGACCCCGCTGACGGTCATTAATGAAGTGTTGTTTGTGTAGTAATCCCACTTTAATGACTTTGCAACTTCCATTTAATTGTTTTGCATTTTTCTTATTTTTGTCTTTTCACTCTGTCTTATGTCTCTTTTTTTGGCCCATTTAACTGCATCAAAAAGCTGTCCCATAATTGTGGACGTATAAATACACTTTAAGCCGCGCCTTCTGTCAATCAAGTAATGAGATCATCTGAAAATGATTTCACCCGATGAATGTTTATGTCTGATCCTGAACATGAGTAAAACTAGAATGAGTCATAACGGAGACTGGTGTAAAAATACAAACTGGCTGATGTTGATGACAAGCTTGATAAAACTACATTTAAAATGACAACATATTATAAAATGACTGTTATCATCATAAAACATGATGATGTAAAAGTCGGTGCTCTCATGCAGACCACTGGAGGTGTCTAGGGCTCTATAATGTCCAGAAATGACCCCGTATTGACTCACTGATTCATTCCTCAGCTGGTGGATGCCTTAGTGATGCACCTGTTGCCTGCAGTGAACATTATCTCCTGATGTTGGATTCCCTCTGCTGGTGACAGACTGAGATGCATCCTTTCACCTCTGCTTTCAGCGCAGTCATGTCATTTCTCTGACTTCACTCCAGCACACTGCATTTAAAATGAAACTATGAAGTCAAAATGCTGTCTTTTAACATTAAGATTTCCTGAGGGAATGTACGTATACTGTAGAGAGTGTTTTCGTCTTTTTTATACCATTTTGAGGGAGATGTAGGAGGATACAGAAAAAGCAATCGAGGAGTGTGCTTCTATATAAATAGGTGAAATATTTCTGTCTGGCAACATTCATCAATCAACGAAACAATTAGACTTTACTTGGATAGCACTTTTTATACAAACAAAATGTGACAGCAAGTGTTAATAAAACAATAGACAATAAAACAATAGCATCCACCACCACCCCACCCCCTCCACAGTGCTAAAACAGAAGAGACGTATGGAAGTGAGTTAGAAAAAAAGGTGGTGTTAGGAAAGAAATCCCTAACATAAAAATGAAAATAAGACCTAGAATACAATACTCTATAAACAAATGAATAAATTCCATTTAAAGACTAAAAAGGTAGGTCTTGATATAAATTTATTATTAATTAAATACAACATTCTGCTGCTGCCCTCATTTGTCCAAACTGTTGATAATTAAAAGGCCACTATCAGAATATCTGAGGGCTCATAGGCTAAAAGCAGTAAAAAGGCAGGTCCACAACCATTAAGAGCTTCAGAAACCAATAAAAGGAACTTAAAAGCAAACAGGTAACCAGCATAGAGGCTTAAAAATCTATGTAACATATGGTGAGTTTTAAAGTCATTCTAATTGAACATCTGACAGAGTCCAGTTGAGTATGGGTTTACTGCAGAGGAGACAGAGGGCAGAAAGCCCTTGAAAAGCAAGCATGGCCAGATGAATAAGATACAAGTGGGCCAAAATAGTAAGAGATATTCAATTATTGAATATCTCTTGATTTATTATTTTCACAAATAAAAACCCCAGACCAGCATTTCAGTTTGTCATCAAGCTCTGCAGAACGCTGATAATGACCCATTCGTTTCAGTCAGGTGTGTTGGAGCAGGGACTAGGATTGGGAAGCACCACCTCAGACTTATCAATACCACCACTTCTTAGAGGAAAAGTTGATCGTTTGCCCTCTAATTTCAGGGTACAAAGTAAACTGGCAGAGTCAGAGGCAATGCCAAGGTGTGTATATCCTCAATGGCCGTTTGTTTCATTTTCAAATGAATTCCCAGCAGAATAAGATATTTAGGCATGAGGAGGAAAGACATTTTAAGAATGGCTCATTATCAAAAGGTATGTTATATAGGGTCCTTCACTGAGCTTACTTTACACTTGTGAAATTAAAAACGCTGGGCCTAACTGATGACATCACGTCAGAGGTGTTAAATTCTATCTTCGATGTCAACACTGCTGCAGTAACCTTTTCCTGCAGATTAATTCTCCATAATGTGAGGAGGATAGTTCCATTCAGGTGACAGATTTACAGAATGCAGAGGCTAGAACACAAAGACATTGCGCAGCCCAGCAACTGCAATGTGGCAGAGTACAACTGCTTTGGGGGAAAGAGAACCTCAGCAGCTGCAGGGCTGATGAGGGAAAGTGGGAACAGGTGAGGAGGAGAGTGGGGGAGGGCAGGAGAGGAGAAGTCTGAGGGCATCATTGGTTAGACTGGTAAGACAATTTTGTCGTTCTATCCACATTAGCTAAAGCTAAATAAATGAATTGTAAAAAGAGAACAGAAGGCATTCTCCATGCTTTATGGGACTGCTTTGTGATACAACCTCAATACATTAATCACATTAATAATGGCATGATGTAAAATGTTCCTCTCAAGAGGAAGTAAAAGTTTTTCTTATGCTTATATTTATTTTTGTGTCTGCATCATTAGTGTTCGTCTGTCTGTGTGCATGACTTTGTGTAATAGTGACTTGTGAGCTCATGAATTTTGATCTTTTTTCTAGTGACATAAAATTGTCTTAAAAAAGACAAATTAGAGAGGAAGTAGAAGAAATGTGAAAACTTTACTCAAAACCGTTACTTTTAGAGGTTTGAGACTTCCACTGCCACCTTACAGTAAATACAGTTTCATCTGTCGTGCTCAAAACATAGAAAAACACATTCACAAGCTCAGAAGAAATGTGGTGTAAAGACTCTTCTTTTATTCTAGGTGTTTTTTCATATTCAGACATTATTCTTAGAACTAGTGTTGGTCAAAAGCCCCTTCATAAAAAAAATGAAATTCTCTATTTTCAATCTTCATCCATACTCATTGTTTTTTATGGAATGGTTAATAACTTCATGGTCACTGTCTTCACCAATGGGATAGTGTCATCGGGTAGGGTCACCACTAAACCAGGATGTTATTTTCTATATCCTGCAAACCTTGTTTGATACCTCTTAAGTGTAATCCATATTCTATATTTACAATGTGGAAATGATGTGACAATGTGAGGGAGGTTGCTTTCAGTGATGACCCTACAGAGGTTTATCAGCTGAAT
Organism: Pempheris klunzingeri; assembly: GCF_042242105.1. Taxonomy (NCBI): domain Eukaryota; kingdom Metazoa; phylum Chordata; class Actinopteri; order Acropomatiformes; family Pempheridae; genus Pempheris; species Pempheris klunzingeri. The sequence goes on from NC_092028.1 coordinate 5,848,880, forward strand.
CTTCAGTTCCCCTTTTTCTTTACAGAGCCTTTCACATCATTGTTTAGCTGTCTGGCTCACAGCTTTACTGTTTTAGTTCACTGTCAGCACCTGATCGGCACCAGACAGACAGTTACAGACAGGCTGGTGAACATCTTGGAGCATTTAGCAGCTACAGAGTCAAAAAGTAAAATTTTAATAAATAAGACTGAATATTGGACTTAAACTCATCAGGTGCCCAGGAACATGCCTCCAAATGAAATTTAATGTTGTGCAATAGCTGTATGTGGAAATAAGCAACTGTCTGCCGACATACAGTATATCAACTTAAAAGATGACGAAATCTCAATATAATGTTCATAACTTGATTTTTCTGCCCCCAAGAGTAAAAAAAAAAAAACATTTCTGCAGATTTAAAGAGTAACTTCACACCCTTTGTATGAGATGCGATAATTTCCAACTACAGATTTTGCTTTATGAAGAGAAACTAGTTTCTGTATTATGGTCTGTGACTAAAAATTAGGTTTATCTATATACAGATGTGTATGACGATTTGTAAGTACTGTATAGTGTTCACCAATCCACGAATATCTAACCATTTGAACAAAGGTAAAACTATTTCACAACTAAATACATCCCAATGTGTGTAAAGTTTGGTATTTTATATATATATTCCAATTTCTTCAAACCAGTTTCATTTCAGTTGGTTTTATTGGCATGAACATTTTAGAAACAATATTGGCAAAGCATAATAGACATTGACATTCAATTTGAAATAAAGTGTGTATTAAGTGGGGAATATGGGAGGAAGCAATAATGAGCAGATTCAGAATAGAACACAGTCATCTAAACGGCACACTTCACTAAATAAGAACTATCCAACCTGTCTTCGTGGACATTGTTCGGTACTGCAGAGGCTGTAGAACATGTGCTGGTTAGTTCAGAGAGAAGACATGATGGACGTAATGAGAAGATCAGGGCTAACAGGAGCAGGATTAAAGTGTGGTGAAAATGAACAGGGCAGAATATGTTTGGCTGGCTTCTTCGAGAAAGCAGGACTGATGGGAAAGATGTGGCAGACCAGACAGTGTAGGAGCTCACTGCCTCCAGGAGATGGCAGTATTACAACTGCAAGGATGTCAACAGCCGCAATAGCTCAAAGAAGAAGAGGAAGGAGAAACTACCGTAAGCTAGCTATAACGACGAGTTGCTAACCGATTTGTAAGACTTGACAAAACATAACAATAAAAAGTAACACTTGAGGAGAGACACTGTTACCGCTGCCGGCGGGTCATGCAGCTCTCTAAAAGGTAATGAGCCGTAAAGCCTCGGGGTCTCGGCTCAGCGGCGCCCACAAACTGCAGCCACACTGGAATGACTGGCAGCCCAGGTTAGTGTTCTGCTCCGGGGGAGACTGGTGGAAATAAATCGGGAAGTCTGGGCCTTTGCTGTACTGCTTTATTAAGTTGTGGCCACATAGGAGGGAAATGCTTTGTGTCGCTTTACCATCACATTAAATGTCCACAATTGTCTACATGTGCAGTCTTCTAAATGGTACTCTTGGCATAGCTTGCCACAGTACATACAAAGCCTCAGCGTTTTATCCCGGGTGGACTGTTAACAAGCACGCCTCGCGAGCTGCTGAGCCCGGCGCTAACGTTAGCTCAGTTTGTTTGGAGAGCGCTCATTAGCAAAATGTTGCCAGCCTGCTGCTAACTCGGTTAGCGTCAATTGACAGCAAGCGATACAAGACACGTTATCAAAAACGACAGTGGCTTCCTGTGAGGTGCTATGATAAAGCAAGTGAGTAGCGTTAAACGCAAGGTGACACATTGTCACTGAGCTGTGGTAGTGTAGCTGGGTAGCTAGCATTATTACACGACTGTTTGCGCTAGCTAATCATAGCCAGCTAGCACGAGGAAGACGCCACCCAACTGTAACGTTTCAACTTCCCAAAGAACTTCCGTTTATATTTTTCAAACGTTTACATAGAACGCAAGACAGTGTTGACCTTGTAACTTTTGTCATTAAATATCTGCCAAAATCGACGCCGCATTTACTGAAGCATCAGACCCCACAGTTAGCATCACATGTGTGCCTCACTCCACGACATTCCCATGATCAGGTGCGAAGTATTCCTTTTAAAGTGGGGCAACTGTGTTAGTGAACCAGATTTGGGGGGATCTAAACGCTCCAGTATCACTGCTTGGTTAATTACTTTGTGGAAATCTGATTAATTGCCTCCTTGTTAGCACTACTAACGTTAGCCCACAATAATAAGAGTCTTAAGGTGACGCCTGCATTTTAAACAAATCCTGACCCTGCCTCAACAGGGGCCCTGTGTCAAAATTTAGTAGCAATATCTTTTGAATATTTGAGTTCGCATTATGCTTCAAAGAGCAGATTTTCCTAAATAAACTGGAGTGTCATTAAAATGGTGCAAATGACCACAAACTAAATTGAGGATAGTGGATGTAGGCCCTTGACCCCCTCTGTGGGTTCATGTGTCCCCATGTATCAACTCCACACAAACAATTTTTAAGTCTTTTTTTTTAATCAAATGCATAAACTGTACAGGTCCACAGTTAAACACAATGACAGAGTCAGCAGTTAGACAAAAAGACGCTTGCAAAATAAAGCTTTCCTCAGGTGTCATGCTGATCCTGTGTTGACCATTTCCATTTTGATTGGCTACTTGGCGGGAACAGCCACAGTGGGCCACATGCTTTCTTATTATGAACACTTAATCAGACATGAAGGAGGCGGGGGAAGTCGAGGTTTTAAGTGGAATCAATACACAAAGATGCTGCTGGTCCTATGCTCGCATGGGCTTAGATTCTATGCAGATTTGCACATTCCAGTGTACTGCATGTTATGGTTGACATCATGCTCTTATCCCTGATGACATGATTTCCAGATATTTTTAACTGTAAACTGGGAGTTTTATTAATATTTTGTCACAGTTGTATTGTTTTAACTGCCAGATTGTCTTTTTTTTTTTTACCGTCTGACCATTTATTCTTTATTTTGGTCATCCTACCTATCAGTCATAATTACTTAACTTGCTGAGAACTGACACTGTGGCAACTGCTGGTTTCAGTTTCAATAGTCACAAGCACCTTGACTGCTCAGAGGTTTTGAACAGTGTTCAGTTCCATCATATTATCTTAAACACCTATAGAAGTAATTAAGAATATTAACAAATGTTAACAATAAGTTGTGCACAGACTGTCAGACATTGGAGTGTGGATGCGTTCACTTTTCATTCTTTTACTTCTAAAGACATTGTGGAGGTAATTTGGATTCAACTAGAAATTAGTGTCTGGTTATCTGATGTTGCTCAAAGGACACCGTTGTACACATCTCTGCAACGAAGCTGGTAGACGAGGTCAAAATTGCGTCATATAACAATTCTTCTTATCTTTTAATTGAGTCCTACATTCCAAAAATCGAGGAAAGTGTTTTTTGTGCATTTTGAATTGTATAACCTCAAGGGATAGATCATCCAATATGCAAACTTTGCAAGGTGATGCTGAAGTATTTTGTGAATATCTCATACATTGTCACCCAGAGGCTAATATTTGTGGAGTAGCACACCAACTTGAGCACTAACAAGCAAGTCAGCCAACCAGGGCTTACTACACTACTGTACAAAACAGCCAATTCTGATTAGGCGAAGAAAATAACACTTTCTGTTTCTTGTTTCATTTGTTTCATTTCAAAAGCTGTGTACTTATACTTAAAGGTGGGCTTTCCCGATGGTAGTGCTGCTGCAGCGTGGGTATTTTCCACAGGTGTAGACAGGATGTTAGTAACAGCTCCACAGAGCACTCTGATTTCTAGACAAAAGTACCTAGACTTCCAGCCAGTGGTGTTCGGTCGATAAAGTACACTTTCAGTGGATTAATCTTATACAGGCAGAGGACTGAAGCTTATTGCAGTTACATTTGTCAAAAAGCTGCATACCCTACCACACATTTCTCTTTATTACATTATCCTCTATCTGCTTTGTCAGACATCATCCATTCAACTGTTGATTTTGAAAACAAAATTCGACATTGAATTATGAGATTTTAAAAGATTCCCTCCCCTTTTAATTGTGGAGTGAAATATTACCATAACGAATAAGATGGTAACCTAAACATCTCGCACAATGTAAAGCCATGCAGTATGTTCAGTTATAGAACTTTGTCTTTTCTGCGTATGTCTGTGCGTCTCTATCCACATGTTCAGAGTTGACAGTGTGTCATCCAGCCAGGACGGAGTGAAGTCCAGAGAGCTTGGTTCAGCAGCATTGTACGACGTGTTGCCCTCCAGCTGCTCTGACCAGCCAGTGGTGCCCAGCAATGCCTACACTGCTGCAGATACACACCAGGAAGAGGGTGAGAACTCTGCCAGCGCCTTTTGGTCATTAGGATCATAAGTATCATTACAGTGTGTCTGTTGGTCTTGAAAAGTCTTTCAGAAGAAATCCACACTAAAAAAGGTTTTTCAGGCTCTACAAATAACAGACATTTGTTGGTATATGATCTTACTACAGTTTTTTTCCCACAACAAAACACGTTGTGTGCAAAAACAGCATTTTCTGCTCTGAATTAACCTGTATCCATCTGATGGGCCATGGTATCCGCAGTCTGAGCCTCTCATATGGCGCTGCTGGTAAACTAGCATTAGCAAGCTTGAAAAACAACTTAGTACATAAACAAGATGTATTGCCCACTGTACTATATTGCGAGCATAACAAGATATTTAGAACTGACGTACTGTGGTGTAAACACTGTTAAACAGCATGGCTATCACTGACACTACCCCACAGACACACCAGACCACCTCTTGATGCTAGCTGAGCTCCAACACTGGTAGCCACGCAGAGACACTTACAAAGGACCATAAATGTGTTTCTAGTGACTTTCAAAGCTTCACCAGACTTCCTGTCTTTCCAGTGGAGAAAAAGATAGTTTCACTGTAGCTTGTCATGTCTGGTCAGCTCTACAGAGCAGTGCTCAGTCAGTGTCCACTGCAGTCTGTTAAACACGACATGGACACGACCACTCCCTTTAAAATGCTTTTCTTCAAGAAAGGGCCTCAGAGAGAATTAAAATGTATTGAATATTTTTGCTCTCTTTCAGTATGTATACAATGTTTTTATATTTGATTATGGGCTGTCAAGAAATGATACGCCTATAAACTAAAAGTGTGATTGTTGTAACAGTGAATTGTGCCTGCACAAGGCTGTTCAGTCTTTTTCAGTCAGCACCATCTGATCTTAAGCACACTCAGTCACAACTGCTAGATCCAGTTGGACAGGAAGTTCATTGACTCATAATAGCTAACTGTCAGTTTTAGCGCAAACTTTAAAAAAACAAATCAATCATTTTTCATTGGTAAATCTGTCTTAGCTAAATATGATGTCTTAGTGCATAAGAGATAATAATTGAGTGATACAGTTGTTATAGTGCTCTTGAGAAGGCGAAACAAGATGTGAATTTAACTTTTAGCCTAACATTTATCCTACCATTTAACCTAAGTTGATGGTGTTCAATTCAGACTTGAGCAGTGTCACATAAATGTTACAGATCCAACCTTGTACAATTGCTTTTTTCTGACTTTCTGACTGAATTCAAAGTTGCCATTTATGTACTGGGTGGGGCAAAGAAAATAAGTCGAGCATCCATCAATGTTGCTCCTGTAGGCTTTGTGGTGTCACACATGCTCTGTCTGTCTAGGTGATATGTAATGATTTGATTTAATCTAACATAGTTTGTGTCCCACAGGTGGATATGAAGCTGGTCAAGGTGTCTGTGATAATACGTTTGGTTGGAAGTCGGTGGGGCAAGAGTTGAGGCCCAATGACGTGACAACGGATTTGACTCCTTTTCAGCATGGAAACCGTGCTTTAGCTTCAAAGGACATGAAGAAATCGCAGGGTAAGCTCCCAGAAACACCCAGCATATGATATGGTGTAGTGAACAGCAACAGCAGCAGGATTCAGACGTCATTCGTTTGTCACTTTAACCATTTGGGCTGCAGCTGTCGCTCTCCCTCAAGGTAACAAGCCAGTGTGTGATAGTCTGACATAATGGACTCAGTGTAAATACCAGCTGCCACCTGGGTAATAACAGTGCAAATAAAAGGCCATGTCATGGAGTGAGATTTTTCTTTTTTTTCGGTTTTTTTTTTTTGTATACTGGGCTGTTTCCCAGTTGTCAACCCATTCAGCAACCACACATTGTTGGCAGTGCAAGTTAATCAAAAATTCAGTTTGTCATTCACAGGCAAACTACTCACTCATTAGAAATTAGCAATATCAACTGTAGCTGAACATTTGTGGTAGTTTTTTGATTCATAGATGATGTATAATTTCTGATGTCAAGGTGTATGTGAGGCTAAACACTAATGATTTTGACAATTTTGAAACTGCACATGGCAGCATGTGATCGTGCAGAGAATTAGTGGTGTTGGAGTGTCTGTGTTATTACTGACATGCAGCGGTGTTGTTACAGACAGAGGGATGGCTCACTCAGAGGAGTCTCGGCTGGCCAACCTCCTGCGCCGAGTCTCCAGGGAAGATGATCGTGACCGCAGGCTGGCCACCCTCAAACAGCTGAAGGAATTCATCAGCCACGGCGAGAGCAAAGTGGTCAGTCAGACTGTGTAGAGATTATCTCCAGCTTCCCATAAACCGTCTTCATTATGTCTCTGTACATCACTCATTGAGAGTCATGCTAGTGAGCTCCAAAACAATGCCATCATATTAATTCATCCACAGTGATTGAATTATGAAAAGGTAATTTCTTTTTACATCTTCTGTATATATACTCTGTGCTTCGGTACTCTTGATTTGAAACATCCACAATTACTAGAACTGCTTGATCTCAGAATTAATTTGAAGGCCAGTTTACCAAATGCATGGAGCAAAGACAAGAGGATAGATCACCATGTGTTTAGCCATAATGCCGGTTCTAGGCAGCTCTTTTCTGTGTTTACTTCACAGTCTTTTAGCATTGTCACTGCCATGTATTGTCTCTCTAATTGTCACAGACCCTGGTCAAACAGTTGGACACAATCCTCAGCACTTTGAATGACATTTTGAACGAGAGGTAAGAGGAACCTGTAGGTTTAATGGGCTCAGGACTTGTCTTGGACACCTGCCTTTTCACCCAGAAGAAGTTGACAATATTCCATATTTGATATAGGACATGTTAACAGCATATTCCATGTGGATATTTCAAATTAGGCCTTATTCCAAATGTAGCATTTTCCAAGTAAGAATTGTTGGATATGCCAGTATTGTTTTATATATTTATTTGTTCAGAGCATTCTTTGGACATGAATACAGCACATTCAGAATATGCCTTTCAGTAGGGGGTTTTTACTGAAATTAGACACAGCCTCTTGCCTGTTTACAGTCAATTCTGTTCGATGTAAACAAACCAGCTAGCCAATGGCTTACAGGGCTGGGGAAGAGATGACACGGCCATATTTCTAGTGAGAAGAAGACACATCTAGTTTTAAACATTTTAAAAGACTTGAATATCAAATATCTCAACGCCAACCTTTCAAGAAGGTGGCTGGAGGAATGTAAGAGTACTGTACTTGTGTACCTCCTTTGTAGGTTTTTCAACTGCTCAGAGCACTGTCACACTACATTCAGAGTCCTCTATTCACTTACTTAAAGCAGGAGCTAGTATGCAAGATGCTAACCTGCTCATCAGTTGGAGACTAACCATTCACACATACATTCACAATTTGTGATTCAGTATCTTGCCCAAGGAGACTTTGACATGAGAGGCCTACAGCTTAGTAGGAATGTTGTGTTTTTGAGGCAAAAAAACATATTTTATGCATGTAAATGTAATCAGTGATTACTCCCTGCTAGTCCTATATGCCATGTGGTCTCTAACATGGTCTCTTTGCCGGTGTTTTTAATGTGTGTAGCAGTAAGCTGCTGTGGGAGTTGCGCCAGGACGCAGCGGCCTGCCTGGGTCTCCTCTGCACAGTGCTCAGCTACGAGGCTGAGCGCATCTTCAAGTGGCTTTTTCTCAAGTTCACTTCGAGTGGTCGTGACGAGGTGAAGCTGTTGTACCTGGTGGCAGCACAGCGTGCTTTGGAGGCTGCTGGAGAGAGGAAGGCCTTCTCTCACGTCATGCAGGTAACACAGGCTGGCCACAGCTGTGGACTGGGATTTGTTACCATAACATCCTGTGGCCAATTTCATAAGAGAGATGGAGCCAGCCTCAGACTAATTTAATGTAACAGTTGTCATAGACATTGTACTTTCTTGCATAGAACTCATCACACATAAGTTTTGGTTCTGGGAACCAGTTCCATTTAGGAACTTCTTCCAAGTTTAGTGAATCTTTTATTGAATGTTACCAATTAATAGCAAGAGTGTTCCCTAAAAGGGAAAGGTAGATGGATAGTTTTTGAGTGTTTTGTCTGTTTTTAGCTGGTGATGAGCAACCTGCAGTCCATCTTGGAGAATGTGGACACACCGGAGCTGCTTTGTCAAAGTGTAAAGTGTATTCTTCAGGTGGCCCGCTGCTATCCACATGTCTTCAGCACAAACTTCAGGGTGAGTGTTTCTGTAATGATTGGTCCATTAGCTATCCCTACTGTTCCTTTAGAGGGTCATGGGGGGGCTGGAGCAGATCCCAGCTGACACTCTGGACAAGTTAGGAGTCAATCACAGGGCTGGCACAGAGACAGACAACCATTCACATATGCATTTATACCTACGGAAAACTTAGAGTCACCGTTTAACCTAACTTGCATGTTTTTGGACTGTGGGAGGAAACCGGAGCACCCAGAGAGAACCCATGCAGGCACAGAGAGAACAAGCGCCCAGCACACAGAAAAGACCCCAGCTAGCTGGTGGGTTCAAACTAGTGTTAATTTTGTCCGAATTGTCTTTATTTAGTCCTACAGCTGAAATACATGGGGCACAGACGCAGCACAGCACATCTGCCACTGCATCCCCCGCAGCAAAGTGCATCCATTATAGAGCTGAAGCTGCTAAACTGACAGAATCACACACATCTGCACAGGCATTGCACTGTTCACATCTATTTTTATGCAGCTGGTCCATTTTTTTGTTTTTCTCTGTGCGTAGCTATGTGGGTGGCCTTCCAAACTATATAGAACTGTATAAAAAAAAAAAAAAACTAATTAATAAAGTTAAAAAATTAGATATTTCATTGTCCCAGAAGCTACAGTCATGGAAAAAATTATTAGACCACCCTTGTTTTCTTCAATTTCTTGTTCATTTTAATGCCTGGTACCACTAAAGGTATATTACCTGAAGAATACAATGAACACGACAAAAAATGCAGCTGATTCATAATACTTTATGTCCTATTTGACATGCTTAAGCTTAATTGTATTCCCAGGGTATATAAGAGGCCATTTCATGTCATAAGCAGCACTGCACATGCAAAGGCCTAGAGTGGTTTCCTGCTTACATTCAAGCCGTAGCACAACTCAGAAGTTGTCCGCTCTCACATAATGCCTAAAACAAAAGAATTATGTGAAGCCACAAAGGCAGCCATCTTGGCACTGTTGGAAATTGGCATGAGTGAGAGACGGGTAGCCAAAAAACTGAAGATCTCCAAGACAGCCGTTCATTACACCAAGAAAAAGCAAGCCGAACATGGTACTACCAAATTGCTAGCTGGTCGAGGCAGGAAACGTCTTTCTACCCCACGAGAGGACCGTGCACTCATCCGTTCCTGTGTCAGGAATCGTCGTCAGACCTCCAGGGACCTTAAAAATGAGTGGGCACTGTCGAGAAATGTGACTTGTTCAGCAAGGACAGTTCAAAACCGACTTCTTGAAGCTGGTCTGAAGTCACACAGGGCATGGAAGAAGCCCTTCATCAACGAAAGGCATAGGAAGGCCCGGTTACTCTTTGCTAGGGATCACAAGGATTGGACTGTTGATGATTGGGCTAAGGTTCTCTTCAGTGATGAATCCAATGTTGAGTTGATGCCCACTCCAGCCAACTTACTGGTTAGGAGGAAGCCTGGAGAAGCCTACAAACCAGACTGTCTTGCCCCTACAGTAAAACATGGGGGTGGATCGGTGATGATCTGGGGTTGTGTCAGTATGGGTGGAACAGGGCAAATGCAATTGTGTGAAGGGCGAATGAACCAGGTCACGTACAGGGCTACTCATGAAAACAGTCTTCTTCCATCAGCTGATAAACTCTTTCCTGCCTCGAATGACTGGATTTTCCAACAAGACAATGCCCCTTGCCACATGGCAAGGTCAGTTAAAGCCTGGATGGAGAACCAGAACATTCAAACCATGCCTTGGCCTGCTCAATCACCAGATCTAAATCCAATTGAAAACCTGTGGAGCATCATCAAACTCAAAATGGAGAACCACAAGCTCAAAAGCAAAGCAAATTTGTTTTAATTTTTGCAACAGGAATGGGCTGCTGTGACAGCAGAACTGGTGGAGAGCATGCTAAGACACATGGCTGCAGTCATCAAAAACAATGGTTATGCAATCAAGTACTAACTCCTGTCTGTATCATGTGACTAACAGACAGAAAAGAAAACATGGAATGCCTAAAAGCACTGGTTTTGGCAGTACAATGCCATAGCTATTGATGTAAGAACTTAAGTGATTTTGGTTATTATCAAGAAAACCATGGAAAATGGCTAGATATCAGCTCTTAAATTAAACTCTTATGAGCTATTTTTGTTGTTATCATCATATTTGTCCAAACAAATGTACCTTTAGTGGTACCAGGCATTAAAATGAACAAGAAATTGAAGAAAACAAGGGTGGTCTAATAATTTTTTCCATGACTGTATGTGATGCAGCAAGAGCAACCTTGTGGGTGTTTTTTACATTGCACATTAAAATAAATCAATCAAGTCACTTTCTATCCATGATCTTGTCATTAAAATAATCTGGTTAATTAATTCAGTACCACTTAATACAGCCTGCGTTTCCAAACCCTGCATAACCAACTGCATTAACCACTTGGCAAAACTACATATGCACTCAACTAAGCTCAAAGACGAAAAGACAGTCTGTAGCGGGTAAAAAAAAACCTATGTATGCCCCATGCATTCCAGCCGTTAATCTTAGTCCTGTGTCAAAATTCCTAGTTAGTTTTTGTCATATTTAGTCAACCTTATCCTGTGTTTTAATGTTTTTTTTAGTCTGGGCATTTCAGTCTAATCTTAGTCAAGGAAAAACGCCACCATTGTAGGATGGTTTTATCAATGAAAACTGTTCACATGGTGGTCTAGCCAAATCCAATTTAATAATTTGTCATTTTAGTCAAACTTATTTCAGATGAGATTTTATTTTGTCATCCAATGAAAAAAACAGGTTGAATGATTAAGAATGGAGCTTTGCAAAAAGTGTCTGGTATAGTGGTCTGATGGTATCGATTTAAGGAATACATCCAATCATAGACTGTCTTCTGATTTGCATATTTATTTCGAAGTATCACAATTCAGCAACTAACCAGGAGGACAATACTCAGTACTTAAAACAATTATAAAACAATGAGATTATAAAAAAAAAAAAAAAAAAAACACGATGTAGCATTGCTGTGCTCTGTGTGCTGTGCTGTTGGTGTAGTCCAGGTGTAGTTCTGTTATGGCATGCACAGCACAGGAAACTGAATTATGTACACCCTTAAGTCCCAAAAGGTGATATTACAAACAAGCTATTACGCTATTTGCACAAAATAATTATCTTGTGGGAACAAGATGATTAACTATACATTCATGTGTGTCTCTACATAGTACAGGCTCTCAAGACGCTGTACAATTTTACATTACATTATTGATTATTTTTGCATTAATATCAGTAGTACTTTAATGTTGAAGTGGTGCTCATTTTAACTGGCTTATACATTTTTGGGGAATTTAAAAGCACTGGGTTTGTATATGAATTTAAATTGGCAAAGGTTTTACTTTTTAGACTGCATATTCATCTTGGTTTTTTTTTGTCTACAATTGCATGTTGTTATAGTGTTAAAGACGTGTTCAAAGATGTTGGTCCCGTCTCATCAGCTCGACTTATTGATAGAAAGAAAGGTTGCTGCTCATAGTTTTAAATAACGCACTTACCACTAGCTCTAACCCACTGGCTAGCCTCTGCACCACCGTGTTGCCCTTACAGTGATTGGGATTGTTGCCCAAGTTTTGAGGCAGGCAGGTCAACGAAGGCCAGGTGACATCTTGGCTAATGCCAGCTCAGTTTCGTTTGATGTTTGCTGTATTTCCACAGGACACAGTGGACATCTTGGTTGGCTGGCACATTGACCACACACAGAAGCACTCAGTCACTCAGCAAGTGTCAGGTCAGCTGGATTTCTCATCAGCAGTAGCACTCTAATGAGTTATATGTGGTGTTCAGATTTCAAAGTTTTTGCTTTGTCCCAGTGCTTTTCTACCAGCCACTCTCGTGTCTGTGATTCTGTTTAGGCTGGTTACAGAGTCTGGAGCAGTTCTGGGTGGCAGACCTGACCTTTTCCACCACCCTTCTGGGACAGTTCTTGGAGGATATGGAGGCGTATGCAGAGGTGAAGTTAGTCCAGAGTCTTAAAGCATGCCAAGACCACATTGTGCTTCTCTACAGCATGTTCTAATGCCAGTTACAGTGATCAAATGTGAGGCAGTGTTTACACATGTATGAAAAATGTTCTTTTTCAGGCAGGGACAATAAATTGTTGATTCAGACAAAATTATCAGTTTTAATAATGATATTTTCTGTACTATTAGAATTTAAAAGAAGCAATAAAATGTGCAGTTTTCATTATTTCCAGAGAGGAGCAGGTCCTTAATTGTGATTAAGTCTGTAAATACTTGGAAAACTTGCTAAAACTATAATCTCTTCTCAAAGTAATGTAATGATGCCAGTGAGTGAGTGCTTTTGTTAAAGACTAGGTCTATGCTCTGTTTAGGATCTGAACCATGTTGTGTCGGGCGAGGTGCTGGATGAAGACATCCCCCCTCCCTCAGTGTCACTGCCCAAACTGGCAGCTCTACTGAGGGTTTTCAGCACAGTGGTTCGCAGCATTGGAGAGCGATTCAACCCCTTCAGGGGGCCACCCATTACTGAGGTCTACGTCACTGATGTAAGAACTCAGCAGAACCTGTCTGAAAGCTGAGCAATGTTAATGTTATAAAACATATTATTGTATATTGATACAAGACTTACATGTACACAGAGTACACTCTCAAGCACTGACATTTTAGCATACTTGCAACAAGTATGCCTGATACAAAATCCACAGTCCCTGTTCTATGTAAAATGCATTCAGTTGAAGCTAATATGAAGCTTTAGCAGTCTGAGTTAGACACGTAAATAGGGGATCTTCAAAAGTGAGTTTGTTGGTGCCACAATAACTCCACTGCCACTCTTCAAGGACACAGTTCCAGGAAACTGAGATATTCATACTCAGAACTGTGGAAGAAAATCATAGCCATTTTGATACATTAAAATGCATTAAAATACATAGTTACAAATGTTTTTTGTTATGATACTTTAAGATTACTGCATCTACGGTCAAATAATAATATTCCTGCTAGTCTTAGAAAAGAAAATGAGCCCAGAGTTGAAAAATTAATATTAAATTAGATTAAATTAAAAAATATTCACTCCCAATTAAAGATGGTAAATAGTAAATGGACTGTACATGTTTAGAGTCTTTCTAGTCCTTTCAGCCACTCAAAGCGCTTTAACACCACAGTCACATTCACCCATTTACACACCATTCATGCACTGTTGGGAGGTTGCCAAACCTGCCATCAGGCAGAAACTAATTCACATTCATTCACAAACCATGCAATTAAATTGTTTTTCCATAATTTAATGTTCATTCAATAATGCAGAGCATTTACTGTAGACTAGGGACATCACTTCAAACCTAATTCTGATTGAATGGTTGGTTGGTTATTTATTCTAGCAACAAAATCTGCCCGTATGGGAGACAGAATGAGCAATTCATCAAACACCAAGCAAAACAAAGTCACAGAAACATCGTTGTCTTCGACTAATATGCCAGCAGTAACTCGCTGTCTCCTCTTAATCCACAGCTGCTATGTTTTACACAGCTGAACATAGACCATTATGTTAATAGTGAGTTGTTTTGAACAAGCTAGACACAAATGCTAATTGTATGTAATGGTTCAGCCTCGTTAGCTGTGTATCTTAAAATTAATTGAATTCTGGAGGACTGTAAGGCTGGGACCAGACCTTCCTCTCGACCTGCAGCACCTGCCTGCAATTAGTCTCTTCACATCAACGTCAGAGGGAGGATTACTGAGCAGAGGAGGAATCGTGCCACAGGGCTGTAAGCCAGTTTGTTTTTAATGGCTTGCAGCCTTTCTGAACAGTTCAAGCACTTTGGGTAACCATTAATTAGTCCAAAGCACAATCATAACTTAATGACTTTGGAACATGCTTATTAGGACATGTTTTACACACTACCATTGCCAGTCACTTAAATGTCATACCAGAGCTTATCAGCTTATTCTGATCAGAGGTATCCGAATAATTCATTTCCCGTTTCTCCTGTCTGTTTTCTTTAGGTTCTGAATCGGGTTCTAGCTTGTGTGACCACAGCGAAGCAGGTTCAGTTCTCTGAGGCAGTTCTCACAGCGGGGAATGAGTGTGTGGGTGTGTTGCTGGCCAGTGTGGAGCCATGTGGTCAGCTAATGGAGGCTGTCCTTGCCTATGGCCTGGACCAACTGGACTGCTGCAAGGCATGCGGCTCGGACTACAATCTGGCAGTGCTCAGCCTTCTCACTCTGGTACTGTCACTTTTAGAGTTTGATCTCACCTGCAGTTTGTTTCACTTTGATCTAGAGTTCATCTTGGATATCTGGCAGAAGAGCAGCCCAGTTACACACACTTAGCATGATGGCCCACGTGTAATGGATCTTATACTAGAATTTTTAGTGTACTCTGACCCATTTGTTATGCTCTGAATTATACACCTATAAAAGCTTGTTTTCGGGATGTGTACTTTGCTGTGTTGAAAATCATTGGCTGGATTGCAGCAAAGCAGATCCATTCCAGACAGAGATAGCTTTATTGCTCTGTGAGCTTTTCTGTAATATTTAGTTTTTACTCATTGTTAACTTTGCATTTGCATTCAGATTGTGGACCAGATCAACACAAAGCTGCCTGCATCCTTTGTTGAGAAATTGTTGGCACCTGACTCCCAGCTCCTGAATCTGCGCTTCCATAGAGAGAAAGAGGTGTGTGAGTGTGGGTTGCTTTATCAAAAAGTTTTTTGTGTGAGAATATGACAGTGTGGTTTTCTGTATAGCAAATACACTATGTGGCCAAATTACACATGTGCCGAAACATTCCAGCAATATGTCAAGTTGAAGATGTGATTCCAAAGCTATAACCATTAACCACCTGCTGATTTTGAAATCTGGCTGCAGGGATTTGTGCCCATTCAGCCACAAGAATATTAGTGAGATTGGCCACTGAGGCTCATAAGGCCTGGCTCGCAGTCGTCATTCCAGCTAATCCCAAATCCATTTCTTCCACACCAAACTGGGAAAATAATTTCTTTATGGACCAGTACAGTACATCGGGGCTTTGTCCTATTGAAACGGGTAAGGGCAAAACACAAACTGCTGCCACAAAGCTGGGAGCACACTGTACACTCTAATATATCATTAATATGCTCATAGCATTAAAATGTATCTTCATTTAGGCCCTGACCAGGAAAAAAGACCCAGACCAAAACTGCACTGAATTACAAAGTGAAAGAAAATGATTTAGACTGGGATTTGGACAGGATCAGTTCTGCTAATTGTTGGCATTAGGTCAGATTAAATGAGAATATAGCAATTTATGACACGGCTTTGTTGAATAATCGATTCTCATTGGTCAATTATGGCATTCTGCAGTCTGTTATTTCTGTATCGCAAACTGTTGCTATGGATGCAGTTCTGATAGCTGAAGCAATAAAATAATTATTAGGTCAATTAAATAATTTTAAAGTCAATATTTTGTATGAACTTATTGATTTCTTTAGAACGAAGCCGTGTGATAAGCAAGATAATGTACAGTGAATGGCATTATTGCAAAATGAACCCCAACAGGGAGATGCAGGACCCAGACGCAAAGCAGAGGGGTCTTGAATCATTCTGAATTTTGCAATTATGACTACTCACTGTACATTATTCCTTACCCAATGTCCCCAAAAGTTTGCTAAACCAGAATGTTTACATGTGTATGTTTGTACAAACCCTCCACAGGTGATGTCAGCTGTTCATGGAGTGTACCAGGCCCTGCTAAGTCTGAAAAACATCCCAACACTAGAGGCAGCTTATAAAATGGTATTGGGTGAGATGGCATGTGCCTTATCCAGCCTGACAGTAACCCTGGAACCCAGTGGTTTGGCCCCAGCACCCGGCGGCCCTTGCCCAGAGATCCAGCACCCTGCCTTTGCTTCCCTTACCTTACCCCTGGAGAAAGCCCAGTTCATCCTCATCTTCAACCTCAGCACCCTCACCACTATCGGCAACACCAAGAACTCTCTCATTGGGGTGAGCGCCACTGTGCTTTTCTACATTGCTGATCACTAAATAGCTCTTTGAATAATGCCCCTGTGAGCTGGCACACATATTAATGGTAAAAGGATTCATTTTAGCTTAAGGGGATTTGAATACCTCTCTCTGTGCCAGATACTAACAGGTCACAACTTATCTAAAAGCTGTGGTTGACTCTCAGGAAAAAGATGCAGGATTGACCTGCCACTACTGAGTTTAGCTGGTTTTCAACCTCACTTGGTCTCAGAGGTGTTGTCATCTTAGTTGCGTGGCGAGGCCAACCCTGTCTGGCTTAGGTCCTCCGAATATTGGTAACCATGCCCTGAGCTTTGTTGGTTCCAGTTCATTAAAGTTAACAAATGCAAAATAAAGTAGACCAAATTTTGTTACATTGTCCCTTAGGGTCTTAAGAAAGGTTTGCTTAATGCTATGAGCATTCTTGTGAAGCACGCCACATATATACTTTGGGTTTTTCAGTGTCTGTCCTAAGGACAGCTCATATTGCACGAGACCTTGAGAATGGCAACCAATCAAAAATGACTAATAACAACCTGTAATTGTATACAACATACTCAAAATAAACTAGGCTCTCACGGACGCAAGATAATTTACAAAAGGGAATCTTCCCAAATAGGATTTTTGAGCAAATTTTACTTTACCTTCACTTTTTGAATTCAACATGAATGAGTTTGAAGAGTTTTTTGTGAGCAATAACATTAGCATTCAAACATAGGCAGCACTAAACCAGTCAGCAGCCACTCAGGTCCAGTTAGGTGCTGCTGTCGCTATTACTCCTCACTGCTACAGCAAAACAACACAGCTAAATATGTTGCTTACATTGTCAATGTGTTGTCTACTCATTCAAACTGCAGTAGTCACCTGTACAAAATACCCGTCATCTTATCAGCTTGCTGTATCTGCTGCCCAGTTCACAGCTGTGGGAAATGGCTTTCCAAACAGTTTGTTACTCATAGCACAACATAAAGGAAAAAAGCAAAAAGACCAACATGTCAGGCAATAGGAAACTAAAACTGTCTCACAATGGTGAAAAGCTTTAATCTTGGAGTAGCACACGTTAATCTTTGCAGTGACAAAGATTGTGTTTATGTGGCTTTACGTGTTCTTCTTTCTTCTACTATTGCTGCTTTTCACTCTCCCTGTTCAATTGTTGCTGCTGTAACATGAAAATTTTCCCCTATGGGGGATCAAATAAAGAAAAGTCTAAGTCTAAAGTCTAAAGGTCATGTTGAAATGTGCTTGTGTTTTAGATGTGGGCTTTGTCTCCTACGGTCTTCGCACTACTCAGTCACAATCTGATGGTGGTCCATTCTGAGTTAGCAGTCCACCACCCTGCCATCCAGTACGCTGTACTCTACACCCTGTACTCCCATTGCACCAGGTAATACACACACACACACACACACACACACACACACACACACACACACACACACACACACACACACCTGTAATCGGTTTCTTTGTGCACCTTCTTGCAAATTACTCACTCATTTAAATGGTTGTTTAAAATAGTGAAATCAAAATAAGCTGCTTGAGGAGTACAATTATTTTGGAAAGTCCTCCCTGATTGATGGAATAGATATTTTGCCATTCTTTACAGACATCTCTTTGTTTTTTAAAAACATGGAACATGTAATGATGAGCTCTGCATGTCTGCTAAACTACTGTTTGTATTGATGTTTTTCTGAGGGATATTGCTGTTTCAGACAATTATTAACCTTCACTTATGGACATGGGACAGACAGAAGATGAACGTGTTAAATTGCCAACAGATAAACATAGGGCTGCATGTCTGAAAAAGGCTTTACTGGAGTACTCCCTGTATAGTATTGTAGTTTTTCCACTTTCATTAAGTTGAGGTACTAATGAAAGTACACATTGCTTCTGTGTGAGTTTCAAGGTTTTAAATCAAAATCCTTTAATAATCCCCAGGGGGAAATTGCTTTTTGTTACACACAGCTCCAAAAGAATAAAAATAAACGTCAACACACAAAGTAAAAATATAAATATATAAAGTATGTATAATAATAATAATAATAATAATAATAATAATACCACCAATAACAATAATATATAACATGTACATTCAGAGTAAGGAGCTGTACTATATTATAATAATAATGATACAAATAATACCACTACTACTACTACTACTAATAATAATAAATATATATATATATATATATATATATGTATATCATGTACATTCAGAGTGAGGAGATGTATTATATAATACTAATTCTACTACTACCACTACCAACAATAATGTATAACATGTACCCTCAGAGTGAGGAGCTGTATTATATAATAATAATAATAATCTACAATAACATGTACACACAGAGTGAGGAGTTGTATTAAATAATAATATACAACAACATGGACACTCAGAGTGAGGAGTTGTATAGATTAATGGCCACAGGCAGGAATGATTTCCTGTGGCGCTCTGTAGTGCATCGTGGTACAATTAGTCTGGCAATGAAAGAACTCCTGTATCTAACCAGCACTTCATGAAGTGGGTTGGACACATTGTCCAAAATAGCTCCCACTTTGTGAAGCATTCTCCTCTCTGACACCACCGTCAGAGAGTCGAGCTTCACTCCTACAACGTCACTGGCCCTGCGGATCAGTCTGTTCAGTCTATTGACATCCTCTACCCTCAGCCTGCTGCCCCAGCATACCACAGCATAGAAGATAACACTGGCTACCACAGACTCATAGAACATCCTGAGCATAGTCCTGCAGATGTTGAAGGACCTCAACCGCGTCTCTGGCCTTTCCTATAAAGGGCATCAGTGTTCCTCCCCCAGTCCAATTTTTTATCAATGTGAACCCCCAAGTACTTATAATCTTCAACAACGTCCACACTGACCCCCTGAATGAAAACAGGGGTCACCAGCACCTTGGTCCTCCTCAGATCCACCACCAGTTCCTTTGTCTTTGTCACATTGAGCTATAGATGGTTCTGCTCACACCATGTGACAAAGTTGTCCACAACAGGCCTGTACTCGACCTCATCACCCTTGCTGATACATCCAACCACTGCTGAGTCATCAGAAAACTTCTGGAGATGACCGGTCTCTGTGCAGTAGTTGAAGTCCGTGGTGTAGAGGGTGAAGAGGAAAGGAGAGAGAGGAGAGATTTGACCACGGGCCAGAGCTGCTCCAAGATGAGTCTCTCCAGGGTCTTCATGATGTGGGAGGTATGCGCCACAGGTCTGTAGTCCTTAGAGTCACCAGGGCGCGGCGTCTTCGGCACAGGAACTAGGCAGGACGTCTTCCACATCACCGGGACCCTCTGCACACTCAGGCTCATGTTGAAGACATGCTGAAGAACACCACAGAGCTGGATGGCACAGGTTTTGAGCACCCTGGGGCTGACACCATCAGGGCCTGCAGCTTTGCCAGAATGAAGTTTCCCCAGCTGTCTTCTAACATCTTCAGCTGTGATGGTCACTGTAGATTGGGGTGAGGGGGTAGGGGTAGAGGTGAGAGGGTGGCCTTCCCTTGAAGATGAGAGGCTGCAAGGAGGGTGAGGGGGAGAGAGTGGAGTAGGTGTTGTTGGGGGCAGAACAATCGACGTGTTGATGGTGATTTCTGTAGGGAGTGCAGGGGCCTGGGCATCAAATCTGTTAAAGAACAGATTAAGATAATTGGCCCATTTCACACTGCCTTCAACTCCACTGTTACCAGCTGACTTAAAACCAGTGATTGTTCTCATCCCTCTCCAGACCTCTCTGTTGTTGTTTTGCTGGAGTTTCCGCTCCAACTTCTTCCTATATTCCTCCTTAGCCTCTCTGATCTTGTACTTCAGGTGTCTCTGTGTGATTCTCATCTCCTCCTTGTTGCCAGCCCTGAAAGCCCTCTTCTTATCATTCAGGAGGGCCTTGATGTCCTTTGTTACCCACAGCTTGTTGTTAGGGTAACAGTGAACAGTCTCTACTGGCACAATGGAGTCTACACAGAAGTTGATGTAGTCCGTGATGCACTCTGTGAGCCCGTCGATGTCTTCTCCATTTGGCTCACAGAGTGCCTGCCAGTCTGTGACCTCAAAATATCCCTGCAGT
The DNA here is from genome assembly GCF_042242105.1 of Pempheris klunzingeri. Classification (NCBI taxonomy): domain Eukaryota; kingdom Metazoa; phylum Chordata; class Actinopteri; order Acropomatiformes; family Pempheridae; genus Pempheris; species Pempheris klunzingeri. The sequence goes on from NC_092028.1 coordinate 5,869,490, forward strand.
TCCACATACACCTCTTCCGACCATCTCCTCACTGTCTTTATGGTTGCAGGCTGTCTTTTTACCAGAGGCAAATAAGTGGGACTGAGGTGTATGAGATTGTGGTCAGACCTTCCCAAAGGGGGGAGGGGAGAGGAGCTGTATGCACCCTTCACATTAGCATACATTAAGTTCAGGATCCTCACCTCTCTGGTGAAACAGTTCACGTACTGGGTGAAGTTAGGCAGTACCTTTGCCATGGTGACATGATTGAAGTCACCCGAGATAGCAATGAGTGCACTCGGGTGTCGAGTCTGTACCCGGGCTATGGCAGAGTGGATGACGTCACACGCCGAAGTTGGGTTGGCAGAAGGAGGAATGTAAACAGTCACCATGACAACATGTGAAAACTCTCGTGGCAGATAATATGGACGAAGACCAACAGCAAACAGTTCAATGTCCGGGCTGCCGATGCGCTCCTTGATAGTAATATGAGCAGGACTGCACCACCTGTTGTTCACCAGAAAGGCAAGCCCCCCTCCTTTCCGTTTACCGCTCCTGGTGCAGTCCCTGTCAGCCCGAACAGTTTGGAAGCCACCAATGGAAGCATTGTCGTCGGGAATGTCCTGATGCAGCCATGTTTCCGTAAAGCACATTAGACTACACTTCCGGCAAAACACAGCAAAAAGATGACAAGAGCTCTCTCCATCAGCATGTATTGGAGAGGGAACGTCTTAAAAAAATATTACAAACAAAAAAGTAAAACAAATATTTTAAAAAGATAGTTAAAAGTAAGAAAAATAAGAAAACTAGCAGGAGCAATCGTAACAGGCAGCATATACTCCGCACATGCGCACTAGAGATAAATGGATAGAGAAATTAATGGATAAATGGATAGAGAAATTAATGGGTCACATTACAAAGTCACGATGTAAGGAAATGCAATGAACAGTGTTGAAGTTATTCTTGTTGTCATTACTCCTCATAACTGGCCTTGTGTCTGTTGTTTGTTTTTCCAGACATGATCATTTCATCTCATCCAGCCTGTCATCATCCTCTCCCTCTTTGTTCGATGGCGCTGTCATCAGTACTGTGACCACAGCAACAAAGAAGCATTTCAGCACACTGCTGAGCCTTCTGGGAGGTCTGCTGATGAAGGAGCACCTCTACCCTGAGGCCCGGTACTTCCTGACTTTGACACATACACACACAAAAGGGACATGACAACTGAAACTATAGCAAAATGTATTTAGCACTAGCACCTTTTTAGATGTATTGATTTGAGCCAAAACACAGTCAGCCAGCCAACAAGGCCATAAGAAGCAACTGATGCTTGTGTGATTAGTAGCTGTGTATTACTGGCAAGACACAAATGTTATTGGTTACAATTGCTATGATACTTTTGTGTGCGTGTATCAGGAGGCTGCTGCTGACCTGGGCTCAGGAAATCTGTGTGTTGATGAAGAAGTCTGACACCTACAGCCCTCTCTTCTCCCTGCCTTCCTTCAGCAAGTTCTGCAGGGGCCTGCTTGCTAATGGTGAGCCCTGCATGTCTAACATGGCCAGTCAGGCATGTCCACAGGCCTGTAATTCTCAATTTTAGATTTATCATTTATTCTTCAGTAATTATGTTGCTGAATGATTTTTTTTCTTCTGTGGATAGGTCTAAATGAAGATCAAAGTATCTGCCTTCAGACCTGCCACAGCTTACAGGTCCTTTCATCATCTCTGTCCACTGAGCTGCTGCAAAGGTGAACATCATACAGACAAATGCACACAAGCTTAAACTGCTTACAGACAGTATTTTTTGTTTTCAATCAAAATAATGTTCTTGCTGTTCTGTTATTTGCTGCACTTACTCACTGTCCTACGTACTTTGTTGGCGTTCCATTAGGTGTGTGGATGTGTGCAGAGTTCAGTTGGTCCACTCAGCAGTTAGAGTGAGGCAGGCCTATGGCAAGCTGCTCAGGACAATCCCCCTTGATGTGGCTTTGAGGTAAGACTTGTTGTAACACTGAAGGGCATCTACAGTAAAATGGATCTATTTTCCACATACCAAATTGTTTTGACATTTTGTGTCAAAATCAAGTACTATTCAAGTCAATTTAATTGAAAGGAAGTGTTCTGAGTAAAGTCCATAATTTCCTAGTTTTTAATCTAATCTGGTTGTTGATCATATAATGCTCATTTAACACAATACAGATGTCCTTCATTTCATTTTCATGGTTGTGTGTATCCCTTAATGATGTGTATCTGATTTGTTTGTCCAAAGTAACCACGGCCACCCTGAGATGAGGGAGATCTCGCTGGCCATCCGCCACCACATGAGCCGACCACCAAGCAGCACCTTCCACCCCCAGGACTTCAGTGACCTCATCAGCTTCATCTTATATGGAGTTCTGCATCGTGGAGGGTACCTGTCACAGTAGTAGAGTGACCAACAGCATAGATTTTAGACCAACTCTGTTACCACACCTTTTCTCTTACAGTCAAGAGTCACACTGCTGTTATTTACTAGGACAGAGTTTGCCAAATTTTTAGATGTGCTGCTTTAAATCTGTCTGATATCAACCTTTCAGCCAACCTGTCTCATGTTGTGACAGACATTTACAGTAGGGAAAATGGTGGAGGGTATTTTTAAAATTGAAAAATATATTATTTCTTCCTTGTAGCCATAAGAATTATTATCATTAGAATTATGGCAAAATGCAGCTTTTTTTCCACTATGTTTTATATGATTTAGCTTAATGTTGACTACACTTCAGCAGTTACAGTAACCACTGTTTCAGAATACCCCACATGGAGTGCAGTGAGTCCCTCTGCAGTTAAATAACCTTGTGTGCATGTACACTGTTCACGCTGTCAGTGCCACTGTATGTATACATCATGATAACTGTGTGTCAGGTGGCACTGTAATGACACTTTCTAAGCTTAGCTGTTTTGTATCCACAGAAAGGATCCCTGGCTGGAGCGCCTGTACTACAGCTGCCAGCGGCTAGAGAAACGGGATGGCCGAGGAGGTGTAGATGGCAGCAAGCCAGGTGTAGTGCCACGAGCATTGTTGAAAACCGAGGCCGTGCTGTGGCAGTGGGCAGTGTGGGAGGCTGCACAGTTCACTGTACTGTCCAAACTCCGAACGCCACTGGGCCGAGCTCAGGACACCTTTCAGACCATTGAAGGTAAAGACGCTGTATCCAGTTAATATTCACAGTGGCTGAAGCTTTATTTGGTTTTTCAAGCCTTTTTTTGTCCCTCAGGCTTCTATGGCATGCAAGTATTGGACCTGTGACGTGTCTAGTGCATCGTTTTCTGTATAGGGACATTTCAGAATGCATTTGCTTTGGTCAATATGCAATAGCCATTTATTACAGAAAAGAAGGAAATCAGCAATTTCATTTATTATCATCATCAACATTGTGGTTCATGATCAGCACCCTAATCTGTAGTCCACCAGTGTACGCCACTCGTCCATTATTTTTCTTCTGTACCCCTGTGTTTTAGGCATGATCCGAAGCCTGGCTGCCCACAGTCTGAACCCAGAGCAGGATGTTGGCGCGTGGGCTGGTGCTGGAGGTGATGGGGATGGACACCACTCCAATCAGCTCCGTCTCGCTCTGCTGCTTCAGTACCTGGAGAACCTGGAGAAGCTTATGTACAACGCCTATGAAGGCTGTGCCAACGCTCTCACTGCCCCACCAAAGGTGTGTAAATAAAAGCTCCAGACACCACTGCTGGTTGAAGGTTTAAGTTTTTGACATTTTGATAATCTCAAAGGAGTTATGAGACCAGGGAATACATTTTGAATAGCCATTATTCATTAGTCACTAAAATGGGTTCAAAATGGCATGATGAATTTGCCTTTCTGCTTCTCAGGGCATCAGGACATTCTTCTACACCAATCGACAGACATGCCAAGACTGGCTGACGAGGATTCGCCTGGCACTGATGAGGGTCGGGCTTCTCTCTGGCCAACCAGCAGTAACCATTCGCCATGGCTTTGACCTGCTTACAGAGATTAAGAACAGCAGCACCCAGGTCAGTACAAATACACAGTCATCTCAAGTTATGTCAAGCTTTTTTTTGAGTGATGCTCTGTGTTCAGATGTAGTGTTATAGCAGGGACATGAAAACAATTTTTTGTCCAGACAAGCAGGCTTGATCCTCTGTAGCTTCTATATGTGCAACTTTAGGTGGCATCATTTATTATGTACTGCTATATGGTTATTTGATTATATGTTTTGGTGTGCTCATCAGGGTCCAGAGCTGGAGGTTCCTCTGACATTGCTGGTGGAGGCTCTATGTGAGCTGCGTTGTCCTGAGGCCATCCATGGCCTGGCAGCCTGGAGCCTCTCAACCACCGGCAGGAGTCTGGGCTGGCTGTCATCAGTCGCCCTGCAGGCTGAGGGACGGTAAGCAGCTGTAACCTATATAATCCTCACAAACTCAACCAAGTGATCCAACTCCATGTGTTGTGCTCTACTAAACACTGTGTGTCTGTGTGTGCCTGTAGGTTTGAGAAGGCAGCTCTGGAGTATCAAGATCAACTGTCAGCAGTTACAGGGATGGACTGCAGCATCAAAAGCTCTGAATGCTGTCTGCTCAAACTCTCCAGCAACACAAGTAGCCCCAAACACACCAGCAATGGTAACAGCATATATGCAGCTTTAGTGCACTTCAGCAACCATGAAATAATGTTTGGTTTCTCCTGTATTTGTCTCTCAGTCATTAAATGTCTAGATTTATGACCCCGTAATTAAATTTAAGTCAAAGAAGAACTTGTACAGGCTTGTGGTGATAGAAAGTGAAATATGTGTAGCTCTAATGATGTCCCAAGGTACTGGGACAGATGTGAACCTAATTTTTTTTAAATGGCTTAAAATAATGCTTAGATATAATAATAATAATAATAATAATCATCAAATGTATCGTAGGACTGCTGCTCAAAATGGGTTTTTTGGGGGGGCTCTTTTGAAAAGGTGACAGCAGGAAGACTGTGCTGCTAAAGTCCAGTGAGTGCTCTCCTGAGGTGATCAACTTCCTAGCCAACAAAGCGTGTCAGTGTTACGTGGCACTCTGTGATTGGGCATCTGTTAAGGAATGGCAGGCCACCATCCACGCCCTCAAACAGAACTCCAGCAATCCAGTTGGCATCAATCTGAGGACAGACTTCAACTACATCCAGGCTCTGAGCCGCTTTGAAGAGGGAGATCTGGAAGAGTGTGGAGCTCAGCTGGAGCTGCTGCCTGGAGAGGACTACAGCTCGCTCTCCAGCAGTAAGGACAAGCTGGGTAAGCAGATCTTTTGTTCACCAAGACAGAATCATAATGACCAGATTTTAATGCAATGTGATAAAAAAATTTTTTTTTGTTTCTGTGTCAGATCTGAAAAGGCTTCTGCCCTCCATGAGTCCAGATCCAACTGAGCTGCAGAGAGCCATCGAGGTACAGCTCCTGCGCAGTGCTGTTAGCGCCATGACCAAAGCCATTCAACAGCAGGAACAACGGACCACAGTCAATCCAGAGTGAGTATTTACACAGAGACCTGCAAATGCCCTGTGATAGCCCTGTCATAGTTCTTGTGGTGTATTGGCAACAGAAACCAGGATCAGGTCCTGAATGGTTCAGGGATCCATCATGGGTCACGTTCTGATTAAATAAAACTAACCTGTAAGATGTTCTGTCTGACCATGGCTTGTGTTTGTGCTGCTGTGAAGAGTTTTTGATGCAGCCATGTTGTTTTAAATATGGTGAGAACGGCACACATTTTCAAACTCTGTCTCTTACCCTTAGCTGTAAACATAAAAAGTGCCTTCTTCTTCTACTTCTGTAACAAATTGAAGAAGAGAACTAGAGCGACAAGTTTAAACCGTGGCTCCAGTCTCACCTCTGCACAGCTGGCTAGTCGCAGCATGAAGTGGGTGTAAATGATGTATTGTGTGTTTAATAACGTTACAGAGATGGTTGGATACAGCCCCCTCAAAAAGTGAAAATGATTGGGTAGGGGGGTTCCAAACCCATGCTAGTATATTGGCAGATTATGTGGTCTATAAACACTTAACTTAAGCTGCTAATTTTCAGAAGCATCACTGCAACCAAGAAGATGGACTTGGCTTTGTAAATAGCAATGTGAGCATACTTGTACTTTTAGTTAACTTTTCAGTTATGCAGTCTCTGACTAATTCATATGCTGTGATGTTGCAGTACTTTGGTGCGCTGCCTGAAACAGACTGGACGGATCTGCTTGGGACCTCTGCGCCTGTCCACCCTCACTCTGTCTGATGCCCTGCCCACCCTGCCCACCCTGCAACTCCACTGCGCTGCCACCCTGGAGAACACACTTGCTGGACAAGAAGTATGTACACCTTCACTTTGTATTTGACTGTATATGTAGTATAAATGGAATGCATTTACATTGGTGTCGCTAAGTATTGTTTTCTCAGTGATTATCGGTTTGGACACCAGAGAATGTCAAAGTAAAGTAAAATACCAAACATCCCTCATTCTTTGTTAAAGACCAAGATAATAACACTGTTATGACGCTGCTGGCAAAGTAATGTAGTGTGTTACATCTAAAACGCTTGCCTTAGATGCAAAACAAAATTTCATTGTTGACCAAAGAAAACAAGCATGGGAATTAATTCCACCCTGTGTGGTGTTTGTATTCTTTGCAGGACGGTGTGATTCCTCTGTCCAGTGAAGCTCTGAGCTCTTGTAAGCAACAGGATGTTCAGCCTTTCCTTCAGGCTCTTAGATACACCATGTTCCAGAGACAACTCCTCCACAAAGTCAAAGGTAATTATCAATGACTAGAATAGTTGCATTAGCAGTATTGACACATTTTTTACAGTATCTAGTTGCTGTTGTAATGTACTAAAGTTTTAGTGCTGTGATGAATGAGTGGGTTGATGCTTCATTGAAACATTACAAATTCCAGTCGACAATGGAATTCAACAGCAGAGAACATCTCTGTAGAGATCCTTTCCATAATGTTGTCATACACTTGGAATAACAATCTGAGCCTGTCACTGGAAAAATCAAGCAATTCTAGTGGACATTCTTTGAATGGCACAATTCCCCTAAGGATAACGTTGCAGCCCGTTTTGCAGCTGCCAGCTGAGGCGATCTACAATTTCTAGTATATATAGTTTTTGTACCTGCCAGTCATTTTGAACTCAAAATATTTGAAAAAAAAAAGGGTTGAGGGTTTAGAAATTACAGAGTTGCACTATAATTTAAGAGTATAGATTCTGACTGTCACTTTTATTTGTTCCAGAAATTGTTTACATGTTTGGGTGGGTGAGTAATGTGTGTTTCACAGTCAACACAACATAGTAGTTGACTGGAGATCGCCCAGCTCTGATATGGCTGAAAATGATCAGTAAACAGTTTAATCAGTCTGATATTTGAAGTGGACCTACACAGGTCTTATATTTGTCTGCATGAGGCTCTTGAGTCTTCATCAAGGCCTTTCTTCTCCAGGGTACTCTTCCTCCATAGATGGCCACCTAATGGAGCTTTGTCTGACCGCTGTCAAATTTGCCCGGAAAAAAGGCAACATTGCACTGGCATCCCGCCTGCTCAGCCAATGCAGTGATGGTACACAAGAAGAGGAGCATCAGGACGAGCTGAGCCAGGCCTTCAGGCGTCTTACTCTGGAGGGCACCCTGGGGGAGAAATGGGGACCGGAGCTGCAGATAGAAAAGGCCAAAGTCCTGAGAACTGCAGGTGAGAAACCGAGAGAGAAAATGATTCTGTGTGACCCAACACACACAGACCACAATGATGCAGAGCATTTTGAATGTTTGAAGAGACACATGGGTCACTAATTGCCAGCTGATGAAGACATAAAGGCCGAAACCAGCTGACACATTTATTGTTCAGTGTCCCCAGGACACAGTCTTCAGTTTCCTCTGAGCAGCGTCTCTGTCCACAGGCCAGTCCTTGACAGCCATGGAGATGCTGAGCAGGGCCGCTCTGTCCTACTGCCATGTGGGGAAGAATGAAGGTGCTGCCTGCCGCTCACTGCTGACACTCTGCAAGTGGCTGTTGGCTGACTGGAAGGACATGACACCTCAGCTGAAACAGGCATGCTCACTATACAGTTTCACCCTAATTGTGGTTTATTCTGAATTTACGTGGTTTGAAATATAAGCCTGGTATGTGCATGTTTCAGAGGTATATAATTTCGCATTTGTATGTGTAAAATGTAAAATAATGAAATAGTTATTGGCATGTTTGCACAGTGCTTCTTAGCTATCAAATGCTGTGGCAGTTGACATAAAGTAACAGAGACTTTATAAGGACTGGTTATGTTCTGGCATAGGTGGTAAAGAAGTCGGGAGCAATAAACTCATCCAATGCTGTGGGCAGCATATCACCTTTGAGCCGGAATATCTCTGCTCTGCTGGAGCTTCCCCTTGAGGACCAAGGCATTCCCCACATCATCGCTGAGACCACAGGTAGCGCTAACACCACAAACTCACCCAGATTATTGAGACACATTAAAGTAACCACAAGCGTCTTCATACCTCTAAACAGATGTAAACATCCAGATATGTCTATATGTATAAACATCTAAACAACCAGTGTCTTGCACCTTTTCTAATACATGTAACATTAAACATACATTAAATCATTATAGATGGCTGGTACAGTGGTCTGTTTGATTCTAGCTACATTTTAATCTTGGGTGTCTTTCCTGGGCAGTGAGTGTGGGTGTTGGGGAACCAGATTTCGTGTTGGGCCAACTCTACCAGCTCTCCACCAGCCTGGCTCCAGAAATGGCCAAGTCATGGGCTGCCCTTGCCAGCTGGGCTTACCGCTGGGGCAGGAAGGTGGTGGATAATGCCAGGTTAGTGGACCCAGTGAAATAGATGTATAGTTACCGCTCAGAGCTTCGCCTGTGTGATCTAATACAATTAACTCCACCACTGTAAAATTTGTAACATTCACTTGTTGCTTGTCATTACTGTTGAGTAGCATAATTTGTGTACAAAACATGATAAACGTGTACATATGAATGTCTGAAATTGTAACCAGTAACTAAGGTAAATGTAGTGGAGTATAAAGTACAATAGTTCCATCTGAATTGTAGTGCAGTCTAAAATACTGAAGTAAAAGTATAAATGCCTCAAATTTTAACTTGGAGTCAATGTACTTGGTTACATTCCACCACTGATTATATGACCTTGGATTCCCATCAGCCCTATAAGCCACACACTAAAGAAATATTTATTCTGATTTCTTTTTTTCCCTCCAGCCAAGGGGAGGGATTGCCTCTTCTTCCTGGGGAGAAGAAGGAGATAGAGGAACTGCTGCCAGCAACCACCAGTGAAGAAGACAAGGACACCATCTTCAGCATTCTCGGACAGGCCATGTGTCGACCCACTGGCATACAGGTAGAGTCTTCCCTTTGTCTTTGAGAAACAGATATATTTTATAACTGCAAAAACTGCATTAGGTCTCTTAACCACTTGAGAAGAATCGGTCATCCAGAAATCACAGATGCAAAGGAAAATTTGTATTTTGAAAGATTAACTTTTTCAACAACTACTCTATTGGAGATTGGTTGAGAGGGATCTCAAACACCTTTTGAGAGTCTTGTCTGGGCTTGCCTAAGCAAATCTAAAGAAACTTTCACAATTGTTAAAACTCTTTTGCAGATTTTTTCACCTGGTGTATGACTGATAATAGATATATGCTGTACTACTATCTGTGATACTTTTATTCATATGGAATAGACAGATATGAGCTGTTCACATGTGTGTACTGAAAATAATAGACACATACATGTTTATTGCTTATTCTAGTATATTTTCTAATGTTTGTTTTTTTAAAAAAAAAACAGTAGTTGTCCAGTTCCCAAAGACCAACTATATCTCAGAAACTACAAGGAGCAAAATCAAGTACTTGGTTTCTATGAACTCATAAATTAAACACCTTAATAATAACCCTTAATGAGTTTTGTGCTCCAGATTTAAAAATCAGCTTCTTGCTGTGATGGAGGGAGCAAATATTTTGATCTATTGGCACTGAATGGGGCATGTGAGGGTGGCGTGGGACTGGTCTAATAGCACCTCTTGTTTCATCGGACCCAGCTTTTTCAATAACAGCTCAGTGCTTAGCAGTGCAGATTGTTCTGATCCTACATTTCTGTTTGGTGTCAGGATGAGGACATGGCTCTACAGCAGGAAGACGATGAGGATGACATGGTAGACGTGATCTGGCGGCAGCTCACTAGCTCCTGCCCCTGGCTGGGGGAGGTGGGCCAGCCTGTCACAGATGGCCTGATCCGTGTTTGGAGAAGGGTTGTGGACCGCATCTTCGGCCTCTACCGGGTCTCTTGCCAGGCCTATTTTACCTTCCTCAAGCTCAATGCTGGACAGGTGAGACCAAATGACTGTGAACCAGTGTGTTAATGTTGAAGACCCTGATTGGGAGTCAGTCCCTTATCCTGAGTGTCTTTTGTGTTTTAGGTCCCTATAGATGAGGATGACCCTAAACTCCTGCTGTCCTGTCACAGCAGCAAACAGAGCAATGACGACGTGATCGTCATGGCAACTCTGCGATTACTCCGTCTGCTGGTGAAGCATGCTGGAGAACTAAGGGAAGGGCTTGAGCTGGGCTTAGCCTCCACTCCCACAGCACCCTGGAGGGGTATGTAACACTGCAAAATAAGCATCCACACAAATTCTTTACATGCAAGCAAAAAGTTTGATTATGATATATCTCAAAGATTTTGTTCTGGTCCTGTGTGACCTTAAAGTGTCCTGTGTGCACAGGAATATGTTTAGATTAAGAGTTTTAAGAGTAGGAGGCATGAGCTGGTCAGACCCAGAAAGAGGTTTCATTTTGATTTAATTGGCTAGAACAAGTATATGACAATACACAAATAGCAGATGCATTCATGTTAGAGGTACAAAACATTATTATTTTACTAGTAAAATTTGCCTTTTGTTAACTTTACACACTCATGTCTACCAAGTTCATTAGAAGTGAGTCTTGGATGGTCAGATTTGAAACCCCCAAACATACGAACTGGTTCTTTTCTAGCATAACCCGACCCTTGCCGCTGCCTTTCATATCCTGATGATGTGTGTTCTCCTCAGGTATAATCCCCCAGCTCTTCTCTCGTCTCAACCATCCAGAGGCATACATCCGACAGAGCATATGCAGCCTGCTATGTCGAGTAGCCCAGGACTCCCCACATCTGATCCTCTACCCTGCCATTGTGGGCTCACTGTCCCTGGGGGGGGAGGCTCAGAATGCAGGTATTCTTAAATTCTGTTGATCAGGATATGGCAGCCTTTTTTTCCTGAAAGTCTTTGATGTATATTACTCATTTGGTTAGAGGTGTTTCCTTATCTTCACTGCAACTAGACACTGAAAAAAAAAAAGTTTTAGGCTTAATGACAATAAAAATGTGCAGGACATGTCAGTAAAAATGTGAATATTGTAGATCTGATGATAAAATGTGTTGACAGGGAGTAAATTGCCATCAGCCCTGCCCACCTTCTTGGGCAGTATGCAAGGAGAGGGCCTGGATGGGGAGGAGGAGGGGGCAGAGGAGGAGGAGGAGCAGCAGGAGAGTGTTGGGCAAGGAGGAGCTCCTGAGGAGCTGACAACCTTCTGCACCAGTCAAGACCAAGCCATGATGCAGGACTGTTACAGCAAGATCGTGGAGAAACTGTCCCTTGCAAACCCTACCATGGTGCTTCAGGTAAAAGGCTAAAATAAAAATCAACCACAGTTTTCTCCAAAGGAATCAAAGACAACCTAAGAATGTGTCTTTACTAGCTAGTTACATAAAGGTATAAGTAGTCCTGGCTGTGTGTACACAGCTTTTGAGAAGATATTTAATAAGAAAGCATCTGTCATGGTGGATGGTAGGGCCTTTTAAATGTGATTTATGCTGTTGCCGTTGGAACCTGCTTAATCAGTCATGTGGTGTGACCAGGTCCAACAACTGGTCGGTGAGCTGCGCAGAGTGACCTTACTGTGGGATGAACTGTGGCTGGGGGTGCTACAACAGCAGCACATGCATGTCCTGCGTAGGATCCAACAGCTGGAGGATGAGGTTAAGAGGGTGCAGAACAACAACACACTGCGCAGGTGAGACCCACCTACTTCAACCCTAGAAGCTGAGCATGTTTCAGGTTGATTCTTCTTTAACAGCAGTTGTGGTTCACAAGTCACTAACTTTACTTTATATGCAAGTGTTGTTTATATGGAGCAGCATTTCCTGGTATAGATGACACCCATTTCCCCCCTGGTTTATTTCATTTCTATTTGTTTAAGATATGATCGTATTATTCAATACTTTTTTTCTGTTTATTTCCTGCACAGTAGAGTAATTTGTAACAAAAAATGCAATATTATTGTCAGCCTATTTTTTTATTGTATGTTTTATTATCCATTACCCATCTGACTGTAGAATGTCTGCTCATTTTTGCTCGCTCTCAATTACTTTTCACCCCTATTGAAGCTATATTTGGTGGTGATCTTGGCTTTCGATTTCCTTGGGTCAGTGAGCCTCTGGGACCGGATTGTGTTGGGGTACTTGGACCCTGTTATGCTTGCTTGCATGTCTAATTTGACTCTTTGTTGTGCTGCAGGGATGAAAAGATTGCCATTATGCGGGAGAAGCACTCTGCTCTGATGCGTCCTGTGGTTTTCGCTCTGGATCACGTCTGCAGCATCACAGCAGCTCCAGCAGAGACACCACATGAGACCTGGTTCCAGCAGACCTACGGCGATGCCATCATCTCTGCCCTGGAGCGACTGAAGAACCCCGCCAATCCTGCGAACCCTGCCAGTAGCTGGCTCCCCTTCAAGCAGGTGTGTGTTTGTATGCGTTTGTATATGCCTTTCAATCACTATGGACAGACAGATCTTTTTGCATGGATGTAGGCGTATTATTGGTTGTGTATGTGTATACTTTCTAAATATTATTAATGCCAATCATTATGCAGTGTACATAAGAGAAAAAAAAATTGTGTTGTGTGTGTGTGTTGGTCAGATAATGATGAGCCTCCAGCAGCGTGCTCAGAAGAGAGCCAGTTATCTGCTTCATCTGGATGAGATCAGTCCGCGCCTGGTGTCTATGACCACAACAGAGATGGCCCTGCCAGGCGAGGTGTCTGCATCAGACGCTGTCACCATACAGAGTGTAGGCAACACCATCACCATCCTGCCCACCAAGACCAAGCCAAAGAAGCTCTTCTTCCTGGGCTCAGATGGACGCAACTACCCGTACCTTTTTAAAGGTAGGAGACAAGCTCAGCAATGTGTGCGAAAATAATAAATAAAGATGGAAAGAATAGTGTGTGAAGAATAGGCAAGAATACCTGAATCTGAGCTGTTTCAAGAATAGCATTCAGTCTTTTAACAGAGAGGCATAAATCCAGTACCCATACTAGTAGACCTAAAGTGATAGGATAAAAATAGAGTACTTTTGATACTCCTCCTCGCTCACTCATATTCCGAGTTTTTCCTGAGATAAACTTTCCCCATTTCATGCATTTATTTGAAACATCACTGGCATGTACTATAGTTATACTTGCCACGATTGTCAATTTTAATCAGATAATATGGTTGCTAATTTCTATGGCTAACAAATGATTAAATGAATGAGAATGATGGTCTAAAGTATGAAAAGAAGATTTGCGTTGTAATATGTTTCTCGTCTAATACTCTGTGACTTATGTTTGTGGTTAACAAGATCTCATTCCAGAGAAGTTGTTACTTGGGATTATCCACATACCTCACAATTTTTGTAGGGACTATTTCTCAGAGTGTAGAAAGTTATTTTTAGTAAAAACAGGTCATTGACATTTGTGGACCTCCAATTTGAAGGCTAAATTACTTGATAATTATTTGACACCGTACTTGATGTAATGGTTGAAGATTGATAATTAAGTGATCAAAATCTTGTCACTCAGGTCTGGAGGATTTGCATTTGGATGAGCGCATCATGCAGTTTTTGTCGATTGTCAACACCATGTTCACCAAGATCAACCAGCAAGAGCAGCCACGCTTCCATGCCCGCCACTACTCTGTAACCCCCCTCGGAACCCGATCGGGGCTCATCCAGTGGGTGGACGGAGCCACGCCACTCTTTGGCCTTTATAAGCGCTGGCAGCAAAGGGAGGCCGTGCTGCAGGCTCAGAAGGTAACATTCTCTTCTGTACTATGGTAGTGAGTAAACATTGACTGGACCAGGCCATTTTCTAACCAGCTCTCCTTTTGCAGCTCCATGTTCTCAGCCATTACAATTCAAATGTTTTTCATCTGAGCTAAGTTGGCATATGCTTCTTGGTTTTCCTGACCAGGCCCAAGATTCATTCCAGCAACAGCCAGTGCCTCCAGTACCCCGCCCCAGTGAGCTCTACTACAGCCGCATCGGACCGGCTCTGAAGGCGGTGGGGCTCAGTCTAGATGTGACACGAAGAGACTGGCCTCTCAGCGTCATGAAGGAGGTGTTGAAAGAGTTAATGGAGGCTACGCCTTCCAACCTGCTGGCCAAGGAGCTGTGGTGTTCCTGCACCACACCTAGCGAGTGGTGGAGGGTCACTCAGGTAACCATGTTTTTTTTTTTAAATGATGTGTGATGTGATTTGAAATTTTCCTTAATGTCATAATGTAAATTTTGAGCACACTTTCTCTGCCATTCTTGTGCGACTAGCTGGCTAGCTTGAGCCTTGTTGAAGACTGTGGTCATATGTGTCGCGTGTTCGTTTTTTTCGATGAAGGACAGGCAACTTCTCTCATTTAAGGTGTTTTATTTTCTGTGTGAATAAGTAGTGAGCTTGGCCAAGGACACAGTCTGAGCTCTGAAAACCACAGTCAGCAAACTGTTAGTCTGTAGCCAACAGGTCCCAGAGTGAGCCCCGAAACACGTATATAGTAACAGTTTATACATTCCAGCAAGAATACAATTATTTTTGATTGGTCGGCTAGTTGGAGAGTAACCGCGGTTTAGACTTGGCCCTCCCTTCGTTGGTGCACAGGCTGGTCCCAGCCTCTTGGCATCATGGCCTTCCATCCAGTAGCCGCACCTGTAAAAAAAGTATCCTCCCTGGTGACCTTTCACTGTCATGTGAGTGCTTCTTACAATAGTCATTCTGAGAGCGTCCCTCCCCTGCAGCTATCTCATCCTCCCGTTACAATGACGGCCTTCCACCAGCCTTGTCCTTGGAGCTCCCAGTATAGGGTGTGTAATGTAGTGCATGTAAGCGTGCTTGTGCTTCCTTGCCATAAACGTCCCACCTGATCGTCATGTGTCTGGCCCTTCAGAACCTGGGGCCAGTGCTTGTTCCCCCCTTTAGCAACTATGTTCGCAGATGGGCAGGTTAATAGTCCAGTCATTTCATGTGGTCCAGATGACATGATTACAGTCCTGTAAGAGCCACAAACAGAATTTTTTTTTCATTTGTTTTTTGGTCACAGTAGTATATTTACTTATTTATTGCAGTCAGGCTGAGAATTTCAACCAGTATAAGAAAAGCTGCTTCTAAAATAAGTTGCAGACCCTACCTTTATGGGATGTTTAGAAACGTCATCATTGTTCAACATTCTCTTTAGTTGATGTTCCTTTTCTTTATGCTCCTGCAGTCCTACGCCAGATCCACTGCTGTCATGTCGATGGTGGGATACATCATCGGCCTTGGTGACCGTCATCTCGACAATGTATTGATTGACATGACCACTGGAGAGGTGGTGCACATTGACTATAATGTATGCTTTGAAAAAGGTGAGTTTCCACTGGTTTACTTGACTGTGTGTCTGAATGCTGTTAAGAACCCCTTCATATCAAACTTGTAGTTTCTACATTGTCTTATTAGCTGCTTTTCTTGGTGTGTCTGTGTCTTTCTGTGTGTGTGTGTCTCTCTCTCTCTCTCTAGGGAAGAGCCTGCGGGTGCCAGAGAAGGTCCCATTCAGGATGACCCACAACATTGAGACTGCTCTGGGAGTCACTGGGGTGGAGGGCATCTTTAGGCTGTCCTGTGAACAGGTGACTATCGTGTTACCTTCTACTGGATTCCATCACCTTCACACAAAATTTTGTGTGTGTGTATATATGCATCCCTGTTGACCTGAAGGCAAATAGTGCTTGCTGATGGTGCTGCTCTGCTGAATAAGTGCTGAAAGTCAGATGTGTCATTTCAGGTGGTTCAGATGATGCGCCGGGGCAGAGAGACCCTACTGACCCTGCTGGAAGCCTTTGTCTATGATCCCCTAGTCGACTGGACCGCTGGAGGGGAGGTGGGCTTCGCTGGTGCAGTGTATGGAGGAGGAGGCCAACAGGCTGACAGCAAGCAGAGCAAGAGGGAGATGGAGAGAGACATCACACGCTCTCTCTTCTCCTCTAGGGTGGCCGAGATTAAGGTGAGGTCATATTAGAGGTTCATTGGCTTGAAGGGCCCATCTCAGATTGCAGTTAAATATAGATTAATATGTATACATTTTCAGCAGGTGACAAAGTTTTTGTGTAAGAGTTGAGGCAATAAGGCAGCGAAGTGCAGACTGCTGGGTCCAGACTAGGGCAAAGTTATGATTAGACCCTGGGAACCCAAGATTCATCAGTACAGCACTCAAATGGTTCAGGAGCAAAGCGTCTGAGGGTTTTGAATGTGACTGGTGTACTGTGTGGACTTCGTGCAGGTGAACTGGTTTAAGAATCGTGATGAGATGCTCGCAGTGCTGCCACAAGTGGAAGAGGCCGTGGAGGAGTACCTTGTCCTACAGGACCTGCTCTGCCAGGGGGAGAAACTACAGGCCAAACTTCAAGAGGAGATGGCCTTCCTGGAGGGGGCAGAGAACCATCCAGACCATCTCATCCTCACCCTGGAGCAAAGGTCTGAAACAGCAAAATGCTTTCTTTCTTTTTTTTCTCCAAAGCCATATTAAAATGAATGTTTGCTACTGAGAAGTAATTCTACATGAAATATGTCTGTGTTAATAAGATTATTAAATTAAAAGATTATCATGAATTAGACTCACCACAAAATGGTCAGTTAACTTTTAAAATACCCAAGACGTTTATGAGAATCTCACAGCACTGCCACTGCTACAGTTAAAATGCATTTAAAGAGTCGTCATCACTTCAGCAGTGATCAACAATGTGACCATGGGACACAATCTTTGTGTTAAGTTTTTGTTCATTTTTTTGTATATTGTGACATTTTCATTTTCAGAGGATATTATATTTCGTGCAGTCTTGGAACAGATGTATCGTTCACATCCCATTATGGTATTTGTAAAAGTGTTAATTCGATTTAGATGCATCTCTCCATCCAATTGTTTGAGGGTTAGGCACAGCAACCTTTTGAGTTCTACATTTTTCTCTTTATATGCTGAGAGGAGCCGGCAGATGGCTCATAAATACTGTAAGTAACACCACATTCTGAAAGCTCATTCATCCTGCCTCCCTCTCCACAGGTACTCTGAACACACCCAGCTGCAGTCACGCCAGCGGACAGTGCAGGAGGCCATCCAGACCAAGCTGGCCGACTTGGACCAGTGGATCTCCCAGTACCAGGCAGCATTCTCCAACCTGGAGGCCACCCAGCTGGCCAGCCTGCTGCAGGACATCAGCAGCCCCATAGATCTTGGTTAGTTCCACAGGAAATGATGCAAGCAAGATAATTTTCATAGCATTATGAAGTGTTTTATTAGCCACTTACCATTAGCTGTTTGTTTATTGTGGGTTAAATATAAACTCAATGTGGAAAAGGACATTGTGATGATATTGATAATGGAAGAGGGTCAAGAATATTTAACAGCACATCCCTCTTACTGATCATCGTAAAGAGGTCCTGCTTTCCTGCAAGGTCAACTGACCAGCATGCAGTGAAGAATGTTATGTAAAGGTTGCAAGTTTTTCAGGCATGATTTAATGTGCATGAACTAGTGTGGTTAATGTATTGTTAAGATGCCATTTGGGGCATTTTATGTAGTTTCCTTGAGCTGTGTTACATCTTTTTTGGTTGTCTAACTCTTCCAGGTCCTCCTAGCTATGTGCCAGCTACAGCCTTTCTGCAGAATGCAGGCCAGGCCCACCTGATCAGCCAGTGTGAAAGCCTGGAGGCAGAAGTCAGCGCCTTGCTGCAGCAGCGCCGTGGGGCCCTTCGCGGCTGCCTGGAGCAGCTGCACAGCTATGCTACAGTGGCTTTGCTGTACCCACGGGCTACCCTGCTGCTCCATCGCGCCCACCAGTGGAAAGCCTGGTTGGAGGAACTGCTGAGGGACATGACAGTAGAGCACTGCCAGCGAATCTACAGACAGTAAGGAGCTGCAGCAGGCTTTCCTTTATCATATAAACTATCAATTCTCAAATTATTGTATGAGTGACTTAGGAGATCCAGGGGTGAGCCCTGAAATCTCTGAATGAGTCTAGGGTTACACAGTAGTCGCAACATTTTTTAAGAAAAATATTATAATATCTGATGCTGCTCATGTGGAGATTCTTGAATCCTTAATTTTGAATTCCTGAATCGTTGGGTCTCTCTCTTAAAGAGTTTGGTCTAGACCTGCTCTTTATGGAAAGCGTCTTGAGATATCGCTGTTATGAATTGGTACTATATAAATAAAGATTGACTGATATTGTTACTACAGGGAAGTGGAGGGAATCTGTCTTTCATTCCATGAGCGTGTCACGCCGAACCACCCACATTCATCAAATAAGAAAACACTTAAGCATGCATCAATACTTAATCAGACAATGGATGCTACAATTATACAGAGTCACAAGTTACAGCATAGAGGTGTAAGTCAAATTCACTTATCACATGACAAGAAAAAGGTTGACCAACAAGACTGGCAGAATATTTGGTCATAGGAGTCCCTCTTTGGCACTTAATAGCAGATTTCAGGAGAAAATCTAAAGATCCAACTATTTTAAGAGCACCAGTGCGCCTTTATGTAAGTAGGACAGTGCGGAGTGTTTGTACGTTGTGAATGGTTGGTAGAGCGAGCAGCTTGGAGTGAGGGGGATGGGTTTTAGTGGAGGGAAATGTATAGCAGTGAATGTACGGCAAAAGTTACACTTGTCAGTCAATAAACCATTGCAATAATAATAAGTAATTGCAAATTGCAATAACCAGCATGGTGAACATAAATACCTCTGTGTGCATTCACACACCATCTTTGGAGGCCACGGTTTCTTGCACAAGCATAGACAAAGCATTAGCCATCCCCATATCCACATACAGCAAAAAGCCTGTAGTTGTTACTTAAGCAACAGGTGCTCCTCCATGTTGGAGTTGTTGAAAGTTCACTTCACCTTAATTACAAAAAAGGTTTTTCCTCATGATAATCCACATATTGCACTATGAATGTACTCGCATTAACATTTTTGTCAGTAAAACTGTCATGTTGTTACCAGTAACTTGTGGCCCTCAGCTGAGTGTTGTTTCCCCCTTCTCTTACAGATATGAGGTGCTGTTTGCTCCCCAGCCTCCTGCGGCCTCCTGCCAGTTCCTGTCTAGTGTGGAGTTGACTTTGCAGCGCCAAGTGGCTGACACCAATGAGCGCATGCTGCACCAAGCAGAGCGACTGAAGGCTGAGGGCACAACGGCAGCGGCTTGCGAGGAGCAGCTGCAGGAGATTGAGCACTGCATTACAGTCTTTCTTAGGGAAAATGGAGAGGCGGGCTCCCTCAGCTTGGCTGGAATCATCACCTCTGCCCTCTGCACACTTTGCAGGTTAAAACTATATCTTTCATTCCATGTTCACTGTGCTATTTGTCCACTCAGACTAATGAAAAATAGAGTTGTTGATATGATATCCATAAGTGCCTACATTGCTAAAATAGGCTGTTTTATTCAACAGCTGTCAAACTTATTTTTGTAGAAATGTGGAACTTCTGGTAAGTGAAACTGAGACAATGAAGGAAAAAGATAGAAGCTGCAGGTGAACAGAGGGTCACTGTGTTGTTTTTTTCTCTAGACGAAATCTGGTGATGGAGGGGGCAGCAGCCAGTGCTGGAGAGCAGTTAGTAGACCTGACATCCCGGGATGGGGCATGGTTCCTGGAGGAGCTCTGCAGTATGATTGGAAATGTCAGTGCCTTGACAACACTGCTACAACGCTGCCCACTTCTACCCCATGACCTGGAGCTGCCTGCACCCTCGGCTACCACCCAGGCTGTGTATCTGGCCAACGCTGTGTACACCTGCTTGCAGGTAGAAACACCCCCGAAACACTGTGAAATTAACTAGTTACAGCTAAAAGCAGCCTAGTCTTTGGATGGAAAAGAGAATGTTTGTAAAAAATTTTATGTCTTTTTTGTTTTTATGGGTTTGTTGATATGGCTGTTAAAGCAGCCTGTTCCACTGGAAAATCATTCTAGGAATTTCTGACACTGATCCTTCTCTGCAGGAACTGAACACCAACTTCCGTCAGATCATCTTTCCAGAGGCTCTGCGCTGTATGGTGAAAGGAGAACCCACCCTGGAGTCCATGTTGGCAGAACTGGAGCAGCTGGTAGAGCAGAGCTCTGATGGTCTCGGCCTGCAGGGCTTGGCCGATAGTCTGCAGGCCACCACAGGCCTCGACCATGATGGGCACAACCAGTGCCTCCACATTACCAGGTAAGAACTTTGTTGTGCATTGAATTATATAGAATTGGGCTAACTGATGCAAACCTGCAAATGCTTCAAATTCAAAGCACGTCTGCTGTTTGAAAAAGCTGGCTTTGTGTGCTCAGGATGCTCCGTGCTCAGTACTCTGAGCTGATCCAGCCTCGTAGCATGGATGGACCGGGCCAGGATACACCGAAGATGTCTGCGGGTCAAATGCTGTTGGTGGCCTTTGATGGCATGTTCACCCAGCTAGAGACTGCCTTTGGGCAGCTTACAGAGAAGGTAGCACCTGAGTCTTCTTTCAGATGTAATAATAGCCGGTAATTAACATACAGTGTGTCTGGTTTGTTATTTGATATTTTTTGGATTTCAGTTCCCTTTTTATTTTGAGATTTTCCTCTTGCATCCAATCTAGAGTTTTATGTAGGCCCTTATCCTCTATCCTCTAACCACAAGAGATCTGCGTGAGGCCAGTCAGCTTGCAGGCTCCATTAGACCCTCAGTATGCTTTGAATTGCCTGTAACAGTTGGTAACTTAAAGTTAATGACTGTCACATTCAGCGGCCTATTTCATCCATTTATATTCGATGATAAACTCAAAAATCAGTCTGTGAGATGAGATTTTCACAGACCAGATTGTGGGCCAGTGGGAGTGGCCAGTGGCAAACAATACTGCTGATGCAGAGTGGCTGCTTTCTTAAACAGGCCAGAGGTAAACATTGAATGATTGTACATTAATCCATTCCTTTAGCCACTGGTCAGCATCTTTTCCTGATTGAATAAAAAGTTATTTATGGTTTCCAATACAAAAAAGTCAAATCTCTTATCCAGCTTTCCTCTGCTCTCGCTATTCTCAGCTGAGTTCTCTGGAGGTGCCATCTGCCTGGAGGAAGGTGGATGTTCTGAGGGAGGCTCGGGCCACACAGCTCCACTTCTTTGACAGCCTGAATCAACGGCAGCTGATGGAGGAGGTATTCTTCCTCAAGAGACTGCAAACCATCAGAGATTTCTTCAGGCTGTGTGCTTCCTTCGCTCAGACTTTGTCTGGTAAGAGCTCTTCACTGCCACATAGTCACTAAGCTGAGATGAACCCATAAGTTGTTTCAGACCAACTACAACCACCCACCCACAGTGATTGGATGATCACCAGTCACGTGTTTAATAAGGCCTTTTAACTGAACTTTATACAAGCACTTTGGAAAACATGCCTAAAAAAATGTGTTAATATTTTTATCCTCATGTCCTTTCTGTAAAATGCTATAGTTCTGTTCTTTTTAGACCAAACCAAACTGGACTTATGTGGTCAGTTTCTCAGTCTGCTATCTAATGTGTGTTCAGGTACCTGTCCCCCAGCTGAAGACCTGTTACCTACAAATGGCCCAGTTGTTTTGGGGAAACCACTGTATCGGCGTCCCAGTGCAACAGGGTCAAGTGTGACAGTTGTCAGTGAGGAACAGATGACCCGCCCCATCAAGGCCTTCACAGCGGAGTTTGTTCGGCAGATGCTCATGGGCCTGCCGAGCCAAGCCCTCGGCCTGGCCCTCTGCAGCACCCTGTCTGCCCTCGGCCTTGACATTGTCGCTCAGGTGGAAGCAAAAGACTTTGGTGCAGAGAGCAAGGTAATGTGTGTGTGACTGTGTGTGATTCACACTGCAAATCATTTCATAGAATTGTTGAGATAGGTGCAATGCATTTTTTTAATTGATTGATTAAATGAATATCACAGATGGCTATCAGCCAAACGGATAAGTTCCCAGCAGTGAAAATAATACTTTGTGTAAAAGATCTGGTCTTAACAGCTTACTGATTTCTGAATTCAATCCTCAGTTGTTTTACACAGCTGTTATTAGGTTTCCTGAAATGTGAAGATTTGCTGCACTTTTTTAAAGAAACATTGATGCAGCCCTTTTTTTTTAGACACTAAAGCAAACTGACTTAACTTGCGATTACTTTAGCAATTTGAAACTGAACTTTGAAAACTTTGAAAATGTATTTACCTAACAAAGGGCAGGACAAATGCAACCTGTCTGTGTGTGTCTGTGGGCTCTGAAGGTGTCCCTGGATGAACTTTGCAAGAAGACAGTGGAGCAGAGCCTGGCATCAGGTCGGGTCTCCCAGCTGCTGCTGAATAGAGCCACAGTGCTGGCCTCCTCCTACGACACAGCCTGGAAGAAAGTGGACCTGCTGAGGAGGTTGGACGCCAACCTGGAGGCAGCCAAGGCCAGCCTTCAGAGAAGCCAGCTGCACATCGCCATGTTTCAGGTACAGACAAATGAGTGTGTGTGTCTGTATCCTTCTGATAGGATGCTTTCATACCCTATTCCATGATTGGGACGGCATCCAAACAAATCACGTTAAACTTAACTTATAAAATATGGCAATCACAAAAAATGTTGTGCATATGAGCACCACTTGACTTTTATTTGTCTGTCAGCTGCTCACACTGCCACTAAAAACATCAGGACATAATTTTGAGCCATACTTGCAGGCAGGGTTGATATTATGGTCAGGCATGTAATAAAGTTCATGAATCTGTAATTAAATGAATAGTGCTGGCTATTTAAGGTTTAACATCATGTTTTTTGTGTGTCCACTTCCAGTGGCAGCATGAGGATATTCTGGGCCCCAACAATCAGCCTCTAAGTGTCAGCATTCCTCCACGCTCCGTCATCCTCAGCAACATGAAGAAGAAGCTATACAAGCTGAGTCAAGATGAGGGAGCTATAGTCGCCATTCAGGTCAGTATTGTAGCATCCTGTGTTAAATCCAGCAATCCAAATCCTCATCCAGAATTGATTCTATATTACAGTTTTTGAATGGTTCTGGTCATTTTTGATGTTGTGTATTATTTGGGAATTTTGTTGTTGTTTCAAATGAGTTACTTCTGTTGGTAAACATTATGTTATTAAAAATGATGATAAATAATAAATGATTATTAATAGAATTCTACATTTTAAACCATTTAAAGCTCGTCTGCACACTTTTGCCCTCAGCAGGTCCAGATGCCACAAAGAGCTAACTGATCCAGTACTGAGGTCTCAAAGGTTCCCTGTGGAGTTTTTGACCTCTAGTGCTATGGAGACCTTTTTGGTTGGGACCCCATTTTGGGGTGTTGTTTAAAGCCCTCACCACACTGCCACCAAAATGTGTCAAAAGTGGATCTTTTTGTTTTTTGTGGGCCTATTATTTGTGATTTAACTGAAAAGAATCAATGATTCAGAGACCAGACATCTATACCCAGTGTTGCTTGACTGCCTGTGCCCTCAGGAGAAGCTGGCGTCGCTGGAGGCTAGCATCGAGCAGCGTCTGAAGTGGGCTGGTGGAGCTAACCCAGCACTGGCTCCTGTCCTACAAGACTTTGAGATGACCATCAGGGAGAGACGCGCCATGGTTGCCAGAGAGAACCAGCGCACCAGTCAGGTAACACCACTGCCTTGATCATAATTAAGGGCCCAGGCCACAATGGCTGCTATATTACTCCCATTAAGGAGTGACATTTTACCTCACAGAACACAGGAGTGGCTGCTCTGCCACAATCATTTAGTTTTTGTGTTGTTGTGTTTTACACCTACGCACACACACACACACACACACACTGTGGTGGATCTGAACTAACACTTAAACATCAAAGTCACGCAGTAACACAAACTGACCTATCGAGGCAGCGGTAGACCAGCAACTCTCCTGTTCTGCCAGTAAAATTCCTGATTTTATCAAGAGAGAGACATACCAGGTGTTTCCAGTTGATCTTACAGGCCTGTCTCCATAGGGATCCTTTCCATAATGCTTTCAGACACTTGCCTGTCTTTTAGTTGATGTACTTTGACTGGCGCGGTTGATCCAAAGTATTACACTGCAGCCATTGTAGCTCGTTCGCAGCCCCTTTGTAGCTGCCAGCTAAGGCGATCTACTGGAGCGATTCAGTCATTTCAGACCCAAAATATGTAAAATAGGGTCCAGGTTTAAAAATACCAGTTATGATTTAAGTGACTGGACTAAATCATGATTGAAGAGAGTGATTTTGACCTTCTGTGCATGTAAAAGAATCATGAGCCAAGTTTCCTTGTCGTCTTTTTCCAGGTCACTTTCTTGTGCTCTACCATCCTGAACTTTGAAGGCCTTCGCACTCGATCCGCCGAGGCCCTCAACATGGATGCAGCACTGTTTGAGCTGCTGAAGCGCTGCCAGCAGACCTGTTCTTATGCTGCCCAGTTTAGCAGCACTGTGTCTCCACTGGAGCTCCAACTGCTGCACAGACTGGTGGGTTTGACCTCTGACCTCTACAGTCTATATTCCTTTCAAATGACATGTTGCTCATCAACTGCATTAGAAGTTTTGTTTTATGTATTAACATTTTAGTTTTAAGTAGATAATTCATTCATGTATTTCATGGATTCCTTTTTCTGACAACCACAGACTCCAGTGCTGGACCTGCCCATAGGCAGTTCTGATTGGCTGAGCTGTGCCCAGAGGCAGCTGGAGGAGGAGCTGAGTGTTGAGCGGAGAACTCAGGAGGAGCGTGAGCAGCAGCTGGAGTCCTGTGGAGAGACACTTCAGCTCCTGGTTGACTCCATTAAGACCATTCTGTCCAACCACAACCGCCAACTGGCTGACGTCAAGCACCTGCTGAGAGCCATGGCTAAGGTACTCGAGGCCCAGCTACTAAATACATGCTCAGGAATTTTAATAAATTTTTAAAAATGTCCAAAATGTTTTCTTTGAGCTAAAACAGGCTCATGCAACCATGAACAACAATGACAATAGTTTTCTATGTTAATTTCGTCATACAGGATGAGGAGGCAGCATTGGCAGATGGTGAAGAGGTGGCATATGAGGGCAGTGTGCGCCACTTCCTGTTGGAGTACAAAGCGTGGCAGGACAACATCCAGCTTGTCTTATTCACTGTGGTCCAGGCCAGCGGGCAGCCTCGCAACCAGGAGCAGCTTGAACTGCTGGAGGAGATTCCTGCTACCCTGAAGGAACTGCACTCCCAGAGCCAGAGGTACTCATACTGTCACACACACACACACACACACACTCTGAGACACGCCTCATTCCTCTGTCTAAATCATGTCGTTAACATTCTGTGTGTGTGTGTGTGTGTCACCACAGCGTGTATAATGGCCTGGTGGGCTTTGCCTCCCCGCTGGTGACAGACCGAGATGGTGAATGTGCCAGTCCTGTTTCTGCAGCGCAGACGAGCTTTGCAGCAGGTACGGACTTACAGGAATATACACAGTTTCCCCCCCTACCTCACCCTTGTAGTCTCGCAAGGTGGCTGTAAAGACACTGCAGCTTCCTCCTCAGCTTAGAACAGCAGCTGTCCTCGACTCCAGTGGTTTTCACAGCACACGTCCAGAGCTAAACAGATAATAGGGAGAGAGGGAGTGGGACTAAAAATCAAGAGACTAAAGCAAGTAAATGGAAAACACATAATTTGCTGACTGTCATGTCAAGTACATTCAGGAGTAGAAAGAAGTAATCTACTGAGGAGACGGGCACTCTGGACTTGGAAGTTCCCAGCTCCACCTCTGCATGATTCTTCAGATGTTGTGGATACACAAACAGAAACGTGCAAAAAGGAATCTCATGTCCTTATTCAGTTCCTAGGATTGTTCCTGTGGCTCCATGGTTCAGGGAACATTACTGACTGAGCAGAGAAAACTACAAACTTTACAGCCAACCTTCAAGCACACACAACGTGGATGGAATGCATGAGATGTGTCTACATTTCATGTGTCTAATACTAATCAACTTTTCTTTTACGTTACATTGTGCGGTTTGACAGCTGTCAGATGCAGTGGGGTGAAGACCCAGCCAGACTCAATGTCCCAGAATGCACGCAAGGCTCTGCCCCGTAACCTGGGAACCCCCACCGATACCCCACCCAGTACTCTGCTGATGAACAGCAAAGGCCTCAACCCCAGCCCCAAGAGGGCCGTACGAGACCCCAAAACAGGACGAGGTACTGTTCTTCTCTCTCTTCAGCGACTGCTCGCTGGTCTGTGCTGGGGAATTATTCACCTATCTTGCTAAATGAATCCTATACAAAAGATCTAAAGTAACACACTCTACTTTAAGTAAAGACAGCAGCAGCTGTCACATATGTATCATCCTCAGGATGAACCCAGGTGGGATTTTTAAGCATCGCAAACAGGTTAAACACTAGATCAATTATTTCAGGCGCTTAGCACAGACTCTTAAGCAGAACAATGGTTAGAGATGGTTGTGGTCGAGCAAGTGTTTGATGGACTTGAGCCTTTTTTCTCAAGTGGGATCTAAATGAACATGGATTTCAGACCTGCAAGTGAATGAATCAATGAATGCATAAAATTGTGGCAAAATCTCACCGCACTGCTCTGCATGCTATGTTGCAGCTGTCCAGGAGAGGAACTCGTACGCAGTCAGTGTGTGGAAGCGCGTGAAAGCCAAGCTGGAGGGCAGAGACATCGACCCCAACAGGAGGATGAGCGTCACGGAGCAGGTAACACTCACACTGGCTCTCCTGGCACGTTCACATTCAGCTTAAACTGTATGAACATTTATCAGCAGTGAGCCCTACAGTTAATAATTTAGAATAGTTTAATAATTCTAATATTCTTTCAGTTGAGTTTCTTGTTGCTCACAGTTTCTATACTAGAATATAATAACTTGTTGCGTATGTTGTCATGTAGAAGTACTGGTAACTCATCATGAATAATACATTCTTTACACCAACTGATTATAGTGACTTTTCAATCATATTTATGTCAACATTCTTTAGTTACAGCCATTAGTATGTGAACATTACTTAATGTGTGAGGTCCAGCCTAAAGCATCCTGATCATAGTGCAGCTAACTCATTCATCTGCACATTGGCAGGCTTGTTGCTCTGACAGCAGGTCCACTCTAAGTCTCACTGGCCTATGCTGCACTAGCCGCACTGATTAGAGAGAGCAGGGGAATGAGCTGAAAACTGGTTGCAGAACGTGTTCCTGAACTGCTGTCGTGCTGTTTTGTTGCAGGTGGACTTTGTGATCAAAGAGGCCACCAACATGGACAACCTGGCCCAGCTGTATGAGGGCTGGACTGCCTGGGTGTGAACGCTGTGCTGCTTCATGTCTTTGGTCCAGCGAAGGCTTGGAGATCCACCAGAGTCCAGCGGGTCTGGGGTGTCGGAACAGCAGCACCGGGCCACACTGGGGGAAGGAAATGGGAAGCGGATGCTAGTCCGCCCTCCCAAACTCCTGGGCACCCAAACTGGGGCAGCGACCTCGTAGCACCGCTGCAACCACACTCCCCCAACCATCGGCGATCGGGCTAACACAATGCTTAGTGGGCCTGCGGCCCCGCCTTCCTTTCTGGGGCTTGTCCAGGCAAAGCAGCGCCGAATGGGGGAGGGGGGAAGGAGGGCAAAGGCCTCCTCACCCTCGACTTGGAAATACCTTCCCCCCTCACCTGCATAGCTCACTATCAAGTTGTACCCATAAACATCACTTCATCCTGTTGAGCCAATCAAACTCCACCTGAGGGCAGGATGAAGGAGGAAGTGAGCGGTTTCCCACTGAAGCGCACAGCTGGCAGCTGTGGGCGGGACTTCACCGGGGCTAGAGCTCAGATGGATGGGGCATTTACATGGCCACACTTGTTTTTCTCTAATCTTTTCCTCAATGGTGTTGTGATTCTGATTAGCCAGTGGGTTACACGGCTGAGCAGGAACGGGAGCGAAGGTTCAACAGGATTGTTAAGGCTACATGGACACCCACCTGAAACCTGAAATGAAAAGAAATAAAAGTGGAAAATGGTAATCGAACTGTATTTTGATTGATAAACAGTAAAGACTTTGGCGCGTCTCTGACGTGTTGTCAGATTTCAGAGTAAAAGATTAAGCGGAGTTGTTTTCTCAGGAAGGTTCATTGTGCTTTTGTGGATAAAAGTAAAACGTCCTGTCATGTGAAATAGTTGTCATGGCTCAATTGTGAGCTTAGAACGGACACGTAAAGGTGAATTCACTTAGACGAGGGAGTTCCTCTGTCTGATTCTTTTTCTTCGGTGTGCATCTTTAGTCTGTGTTGTGCTTTCAGACTTTCTTCAGTCCTTCTTTAGATAGAACTGTAGAAGTAGATTTCTGTCTTTTTTGACTTGCTTGTCAGAAGCTGTGGCTTGCCTCATATGTATTCACTTCCCAGCCCTTATGCTTGCATTTTATTAACCTTGACCTTCTAGTTTTACATTTTTAGCGGGAGGAATTCTGTTTTTGGTGATGGTGTAAAATGTTAATTCTTAAAGCTTTTATTGGATTTTGTTGAATGCCAAATAAACATGGAACTTAAAAGCTTTCAGTGTTTTTATTTAACAATGGGACATGAACAGCCATACAAATTTCAAAGTGTAATCAAGGGCACAGACCATAATCCTTGTAAGTGGATAGACCTACAGCCAAATCAGTGCAACTAAATATGTGATGTAACGCTAAACTTTTACAAACTCCTATTGGAAGAGCTGCAAACACGTCTTTATCAACAAAAGCTTTTAAGCGGAGGTGTTTGTTGCCCCACACACTCCTCTGCACCGTCATTGTATCCAACCCGCCCCATATGAGAGTAACTTGTGATTGGTCGGCTGGAAATCAGTCTGCCAGAGCAAATAAAACCTGAGCTCACAGATTTGTCTGCTTCCCAGGCTACAGTAACTGCATATACAGGCACTTATTACCCGAGGAAGTCCAAGAAGCCTTTGTCTTTGTTACCAGTTTGTGGCATCGTGCCTGATGATTAAAACTCAACTGATTTACATGTCTGGGACGAGAGGCCTTAAACTTATCAGATTTATATGAAGCAGATTAAATCTTCTGTTTACTGTAAATGACAACATTTCCAAGATATATATGAGGGTTTTCTTCTGACTTTTCCTGATGAAATCCTGGATACTTTCCCACTCTGGGAAATGCTCACATTTATCTTTGGATCCTTTGGACATCAGTTTTGGAACTGCTGATCTAGACCGAAGCTTTGAACCGACAAACATTGTTATTTAGGGTAAACATGATATTGAAGCTAAATACATTAAGGTTACATGAACATAAATACAGTAACATGAGGTAAATGTGCATGTAGGCACAGTTAGTCTAGTATAGTTACAGATCATGACTCAGTGTAAAATGAAATCCAAGGAATGGTTGACGGAGATCCTATAGGTGCAGCTGCACCGTGACACCCCTGACATGTAGAACTCCTGTGATATTAATAGAAAAGAGATGAGCAATAAACAACATTGCATTTCAACTGACATGGCCTCCTTCAACACCAGCAGCTTTATCGACACTCCGTAACATGAGGACTCAAAGTTCACAGGCAGCAATCTCATAACCTACTATTAGCCTAAACACACACAGGATATGAAGGTCCAGGTGGTTCCGAGCCATAACCACAATGCCCACGATCCTCTGGGTTTGTTCTGAAATCTTTATCTTGTTTCATTACCCTCAGAAGTTATGATGAAGAGGAAGCAGCTTAAGGCTGATGGAGCCTCCAGCAGGTTAATGATTACAGCAGCTGTTTTTATCACAGCTCGCCCTGCGCTGTGTGTCGGAGTGACAGACGGAGAGCCGCCTCAGTGTGTTGGTGCTGTGTAGCCATGTCAGGCCTGCGTGTGTGTGTGTCGGACTTTGAGGAGGAAGCCAGGAAAGTTCTTCCTAAAGCTGTGTACGACTACTACCGCTCAGGATCTGATGAGCAAAAAACACTGGCTGACAACGTTGCTGCCTTTAGCAGGTACAACACATACACACACACACACATGCCCATGCACACACACACACTGAGAAGTTCACATAGTTCTAGCATGAAGCCAAAGTTCCTGCAGGACTGTAACTGTTCACTGTGACATTGTGTCATCTGCAAAGCCCTGAGCACCAATCACAGCCTGCACAAGAGGCCCCACAAGACAGGGGAACGGGCTCTATTTCTAAAAGCGTCTTCTATAGTCTTGTCATTGAGCCTTTACAGGTAAGAACATGCAGGTTTGTGTGTGGTTTTGTTTTCTTTTTAATGTCCTCTCTACTAATGTGGCCTTTTATTGCTGTAAGCAGCAATCACACTCATGCTTCCTTCTGTTATTCCCGTCTTCATATATCTATGTGTGTAACTTTATGCACCAATGAGCGTATTTAATAAGATATTTTAGAAAAAACAGACCTGATTAAGAGATGACGAACAAAATACTTCACTAGACATCAGTTATTACAAACTCCCTTCATGTTTCAAAATGCTCGGCTCGTCAGCTCTGCGTTAAGTCATTGTGTGCTGCGTAAACAGAACACACTGTTTGAATGATAGGACACGATGAGATAACGTGTTTGATTAGACTTTTAATAACCGTTATCTCACAGCTTCAGTCTGTGGAACCTGGAGTCAGTAAACATATCAGCGCTGGCACACTGATCTAAATGATAATGTCTCATTTAAAGCCAAAGCAATTAGAAAGCAAGCACACTGGCTGTGTTTGTATACTCAGTGGTGTGTGGAAACTAGTTAACACGGACAGAATCGTTGTCTTGACTTTACCCTCCTCATGGAGCCGAGTGGCCACACCACTAGTCTGTTTGGCACCAGGTGTTAGACAGACTCTATGTTCCCACAGTGCCACTGCAAATGTAAAACTTTTAACAGATACACACATACAGAGTGAACAACTACAGCATGACTCAGTACTGCATGCTCCAGCCAACACCTAAAGGAGAAGTTATACTAATATGCTATATATGCATCGTTGATCCAGAGCAACAAAGATCACTTCGCACGATCAGAGTTCCTGTCGAAGGGGACAGCGGATGAAGGCCTCAGCCTGTTTTGATGCTTTCACAGTAACCTAGCAATAGTTGTAATACTTGCACTTTGACCATTTGTGTCCCCTGCCAACACGCTGAATCAGATTTCTCTGAGCTTTGCAGCATTTTGGTTATTCTGACCACATCAACGACTGCAGCAGCTCAACCGTGGTTTATGACAGTATCAGTGTAGGTAGCTCTAATCTCTCTGATCTGGGTCCATGTTAACTGAGAAAAGTCATTCCAAAGACTTGACACTGAAAAGCAGAATAACCAGGGGAGGTGCTCAGCTGAAATAGGAATCAGCTGTGCTTGGTCTTTTCTATTATTTTTTTCCTTTTTTTAGATGTAAATGTTGCAGAATTAAGCAAATTGCAGTAATCGTGTGTTGTGTTTTGAGTGTAAATTTAACAATTTATACACAGGTGGTGGTTGAGTTTAAGTTTGAAAGATGTGGTCATTAAATGCATTTTGTGTCAAAGCAATGATAAGTGAGCTTCGGTCCACGCTTCTGTTTAGAAAAAGTGAACTCACACCAGAACCAATCTTTGAAAAACTGTAAATGACATGAATTGTGTGTGTGTGTGTGTGTGTGTGTGTGTGTGTGTGTGTGTGTGTGTGTGTGTGTGTGTGTGTGTGTGTGTGTGTGTGTGTGTGTGTGTGTGTGTGTGTGTGTGTGTGTGTGTGTGTGTACAGGTGGTATCTGGTCCCCCGGGTGCTGAGGGATGTGTCCGCTGTGGATCTGTCAGTCTCTGTGCTGGGCCAGAAGCTCAGCATGCCGCTGTGTGTTGCAGCCACAGCAATGCAGAGAATGGCTCATCCTGAGGGAGAGACAGCTACGGCAAGAGGCAAACACACACACACACACACACACACACATACACAGGTTATCACTGTGTTCTCCGTTGTACAGAAGGGGTAGTAGATCTAAACTCACGCTTCAACAGAATGGATACAAAGGAGTTAAGTTGATCAGAACCACACATTTGTTGGACTGATTGCTGGAAATAGCTCAGGACCTTAAATATTTCCTCTTCGTTTTACATGTCTTGTATTTCTAAATATTTCTGACACCTCAAACGTTTTGTTTATTTTGTTTAAAATATTAGAGAATTCCTATGTGGTCTCTATTTGGTGACCTAAATTACAATGTAACCGGAGAAAACATGGTGACAGACTGGGAGTTGAAAATAAAGAATAATACAGAATGAAACCAGTGTTCAATTGAATTTAGTCACTTACTGAACACAGTAGTCGGTTTAAAGTCACATTTTAGTCTTTTTGCTTTGTTTTGTTTTAGTCAGTGTTTAGTCAGTAGAACTTCAGTAGTAGACAGTTCCATGATACTGTGACAGATTGCTTTTCAGCTGGGATATTTCTTCTGGCTGTAGAAAATCCAATGAGGAGTATGCATATGTTGAACTATGTTTCAAGTCAACTAGGCTGAGAGTACCATATAAAAATGAGACCGTCGAAAAGATTGTTGGAAAACGTCCAATACAATCATATTTTCTTCTCAGCTTGTATTTACTTTCTGCACAACAATCATTTATCTAAACAACTTTACCTTTTGCCTTAACTTTCCACGAGCATTTGTTGCTGAGCAAAACACCCATCAAGTTCATCTGTATGCCCATTTGAATTCAATTTTTTACATTAGGGCATCAAAACATCCATCAAACATCCATTCAACTGTGTACAAAACCTGTTTTCACAATTTATAATAACTCTACTTAAATAGAAAAATAAAATAGAAAGTACTGAAAGCAGCATTAAAAAAAGACAAAGTAGTTTGGAATGGAATTTAAGAAAACAGAATGAACCTTGAGTAAATGGAATGGAACTTGGAAATAAAGATCAGATGCTGTGAATATATTATGTATAACCTGAAAATAGAGCGTTACTTGGAATTACATAATGGAAGTCAAGAATGCAGAAACTTGAGAACATAGAATGGAGCCGGACGGTGAATGTTATGGAGAATGGGCCTTGGGAGTGTAGCATGGAACTTATATACAACGGAATTTAAGAATATAGAGTGGGCCTTGGAAAGAAAGACTGGACTGAATGGATATGTGTGGATGTATATATATACACTGTTGCCCATAAAGTTGGAATAATTGTTCAATACCCCCAATTTTGTTAAAGCCTGAATACACAGTTTGCAAAGGTTAATTGTGGTTTAAGTTTCACTGTGATATGTTTGGATCAATAAAGTTGAGAAGATATACACTTTATTTATCAAGAATAAATCACATTGTCACAATCATTTCATGAGAAGAGGTAAAAAACATTTTATCCCAACTTTACGGGCAACAGTGTATGTAAATAAGTGTATATTGTTTTATTTTATTTATATTATTCTGAATTGGATGAAGCAACTTTGATGTCATGGTGCAACACCACATTGTAAAATGACAAAAGTCCTTGATATGCTGAAAATAGGTTATAACTTAGGAATGAAAGATGGAACTTGAGAATGTAATATGAAACTCGGAAATATAGAATGAAATTCAAGAATGTGACACAGGACTTGGATGTTTTCATCCACTAATCCATACTTATCCCTCTATATCCTATCATGACGTCTATCTAGTAGACCTGTTGGTCATCTTAAAGGCCAGGTAAATGCATGGTTTGACCTGACAATTACAAAAAAAGAAAAGAAAGTCTCTTTCTTAGTGATGGTCTGATGCTCATCCCAATAAGTAGATTCCCAAAGTTAATTAGCTCACTAGAAGAGACCGTGTTCAACAAGAAACCCGTAACATGACGTGTCTGCACAGCATGCCAAGCAGTGGGAACAGGGATGATGCTGAGCTCCTGGGCCACTTCTACTATAGAGGAAGTGATGTCAGCGATGACAGCCTCACCGGGCGACGGGGGCGTCCTGTGGCTGCAACTTTACATCTATAAAGACCGAGAGCTCACATTATCGTTGGTCCGCCGGGCAGAGGAGGCGGGCTACAAGGCTATCTTTGTTACCGTGGATACTCCATACCTGGGGAGGAGATGGGACGACATGCGCAACCACTTTAAACTGCCCCCACATCTGAGGTAGGAACCAAACACAGCAGCAAGAGCAGAGAACAATGGAATCACCTTGGTGACCATTGTGTGTATGGTGCCACTCTAAGTCTTCATTTTGTGTGTGTGTGTGTGTGTGTGTGTGTG
Source organism: Pempheris klunzingeri (assembly GCF_042242105.1). NCBI lineage: Eukaryota > Metazoa > Chordata > Actinopteri > Acropomatiformes > Pempheridae > Pempheris > Pempheris klunzingeri. The sequence goes on from NC_092028.1 coordinate 5,904,027, forward strand.
TGTGTGTGTGTGTGTGTGTGTGTGTGTCTCCAGCATGTCTAACTTCTCAACAGCCACCCTGGCTTTCTCTGAAGGAAACTATGGCAATGACAGTGGTTTGGCTGTTTATGTTGCAAAAGCAATAGACCCCACTCTCTGCTGGGATGACATCACCTGGCTGAAAAAACACACAAATCTACCTTTGATTGTGAAAGGAATACTGAATGGTAAACACACACACCCACACACACACACAGTCGTGATAGTTAGATAACACAAATTTAACATGAAAATCAAAATATCATTTGTGAATTTCAATTTACATTTGATTTTACAGCTCAAATCAGTGCATCACTGTTACTCTATACATTAAAGTACAATGAAGTGTTTGATGTCAGTGTTCTCTGCTGTGTAGCTTTTTTCTGAAAAGCTAAATGGTGCCTTATGGATTCCTCTTCAAGCTGGCCAATTATTGACACACACATTTGAAAAGGGGCACCTGCATAGACAATGTGGGCTCTTACTTGCTTGTTGTCCTTATTGTCCCAATCCTGAACCCCAGTAAAGTGAGGGTTCTTGAGGTAGTTGCTCACACAGGCTCCACTTGAAGCTGCCAGCAGACAGTATTTAATACCTCAATTATCTCTGAAGATGTTAAAATCAAAATGACAATCAGCCAACGACATGTTTTTAACCTGCTTTCAGTAACACAGCCTGATATCATGTGCCCGACTCTGTCTGGTTCAACATGACCTTGTGCTTCTGTGTGTGTGTGTGGTCAGGCGAGGATGCTGTTCAGGCTCTGAACCATGGTGTCGACGGTATCCTGGTGTCCAATCATGGAGCTCGACAGCTGGATGGAGTTCCTGCCACGGTTTGTCTTGTGTGTGTTTGTGTATGTGAATTGTGCTTTAGTGAAATATCAGGTCTAAGACAGTGTCATCCATCTCTGATGTGATGGAACAGTTACAATAAAACAAGGTTTACCTCATGAGGCAGATAATTAGCAAATAATTCTCAAACAGGAGGAAATGGTGCATTGTCTTACGGCTCATCCTTCAGGGTCAAGGTGAAGGCAGGGTGCACCCTGGACTGGCCGCCAGTCAATCGCAGGGTCGACACACAGAGACAGACAACCATTCATGCTCATTTCACACCTACAGGCCATTTAGAGTCACCAGTTAACCTGCATGTCTTTGGACTGTGGGAGGAAGCCGGAGTACCCGGAGAAAACCCACACAAGCACAAGGAGAACATGTAAACTCCACACAGAAAGGTTCAAGTTTCAAACCACAAACCTGGCAGCCAGCGCCTGGAATCACTCTCCCCCCAGGAGAATGCTGGAAGCACTGTATCACTGTGAGGATCGTGTTGTTTGACTTCTTCAGTGCCTTCAACACCGTCCAGCCAGCAGTGCTGAGGGTGAAGATGGAAGGAGTGGGGGTTGACTGTCACCTGGCATCACGGACAACTGACTGCCTCACCCACAGACCACAGGATGTGAGCTCTGGGACTGTGCGTCTGATGTGGTGGTCTGCAGCACGGGGGCCCCCCAGGGGACGGTTCTTTCTCCCTTTCTCTTCACCCTCTACACCTCGGACTTCAGACACAACACTGTCAACTGTCACATCCAGAAGTTCTCTGATGATACAGGTGGTGGGTGAGAAGAGGACATCCATCATGGACGACACCTCTCACCCCCTGCATGAGACTGTGGGGGCCGTGAGCAGCTCCCTCAAATATTTTATATTTTTTCTCATATTCTTATATTTGTCATACCCCTTGTTTTTGCACTACTTCTCTTTCTGACACTTGTGCACCTTTTCTGTCTCCTGTTGCTGTAACAAGTGAATTTCCCCAGCATGGGATAAATCAAGTCTCTCTTATCTTATATCAACTTTTGACGGCACTTTATGTTACAACGTTTAGCGTGTGCATGTTTCTGTGTGTTCAGCTGGACGTGTTGGAGGAGGTCGTGAGGGCGGTGCAGGGCCGCTGTGACGTCTACATGGACGGAGGGGTGAGGCGAGGGACGGACGTCCTGAAGGCCTTAGCTCTGGGAGCAAAGGCTGTCTTCGTCGGCAGGCCAGTGCTGTGGGGCCTCGCTTGCCAGGTGAAGCACCACACTCATCTGCTCTCATGAGCCTTCTGTAGGGAGAGGGTCAGCAGTCCTGAGCCCAGTTACTCCTGTGTTGGCTACCATTACCCTGAACATGTTACGTGTGTTTAAGTCATTGGCATGTTACAACATATTTACCAAGGTTGGCTCAAACAGAAAGATGCTTATTATTATAATCCTTAGACTACTCAACTGTCTAATAAACACTATCATTCCGATGTGAAACACAATTAGCATGTTGTGAATGTGTGTCCAGGGGGAACAGGGAGTTATTGAGCTTCTGGGCCTTCTAAAAGAGGAGCTGCGGCTGGCTATGGCCCTGTCAGGTAACACACACGCACAGGGCATATTTAATATCAAACAATCTTCCTATCAACCATTTCTCTATGGTAACTATGTGTCTGTCTGTCTGTCTGTCTAGGTTGTCGCTCTGTATCTGAGGTTAGCAGATCCCTGGTCAGGAGAGCGGAGTTCAACTCCAGGATGTGAGAGAACACGTTGTAACAATCACAAGCCAGTGTATTATGGATCACTGGACACATTAACTTGTCAAATGAATTTGCCATTTTTGTATTCAGTTGTTGTAATGTAATGCTACAGCTTCTACATCATCAAACCTAATGTAAGACTTAGGTGTGATGGTGTGATACCAGCAAATGTCCTCCAGTAAGTGAATAAAGTGGGACTGATTAAAGGGGATCTTTGCACGTGAAGATCATTTTACTGGTCATGGTTAGTATTCAGCATGTGTCCTCTGTTGCTCTGAGGGTGAAGATACTCCAAGTAATGACATCACAATAAACAAATACCAATGTAGTGTTGTGCATTAACAAGTGGTAAAGTTCAATTTGGCTATCAGAAATAATTAATTATTATCAAAGATAATTAATAATTATTAAAATTAATGGAACTTTGAATAAAGTCCACCTCGATTGGGGCACCACCTCGAAAAACGAGGAAAAGATAGCCGTTTTAATTGATTTAGTCTCATGAAAATACTAAACTATCAATTTGGAATTATGTTTTATAATTAATTTAATAATTACTACCAAAATTACTACATTGATAGCTAGCTGAAGGATTTTGGAATTTCTTGACAGTGTAGAGGTTGGCAGTGTTCACCCTTGTACAACATTAAAGAAGACAGCAGGTATTAAAACATTTATTAAAACAGAACAAAATCAATCAAACAATCTAACTAAGTCTCTATGACTAAACTAACAAATAATAGGAAGAGTGTGTGTGTGTGTGATAAGGCTGAGGAATGTGAGATGGGCCCACAAAGGTGGGGGAGAGCCCAAATGGTGATGGCCAGCCCCCCTGGGGTGTGGGGCAAAGGAGACAAAGGAAGCTAAGTGCTGTTAGCTTAGCTTTGTCCCTCAGTGGCTTGTTGCAGACTGTGTGTATGAGACAAAGGTGCCAGGTTAAGAAAAGGTGGTTAGTTGTGTGTAGACCTGTGTGTCTGAACTAACAAACTAACATCAACTAAATTTAATGGCTGCACAGTAACTACAACACATCACAATAATCAAACTCACTGTACATTAAAGCAAAATCAAATACATTAACAGGGGTAGACCATGTGTTACAACTGGCTCTGAGCCGCAACACACGGAGCCACACAAGACTGAATTACGTTCAACAGAAGTATCATTTATTTAACCAACAAACACAGCTAACACGCTGGAAACTAAATCAGGTGCCAGGGAGCTGAGAGAGAGAGTGTGAGTGGGGGAAGAACTGCCTATATGGTCCACCCACAACTCCACACAGGTGTCACCACTCGTCGTCAGCTGCACCTTAAACACAGAACAAGGAGGGAGAGACACTCATGCAAAACAGAACAGTGGCCCGTAACACCATGTATGCATTAATGCTATGCTAATTATGCCCAGTTAGAGTTTGTTACCAGTCCTTCAAGGGGAGAAGAAGTCCTTGAGGACGACTTTTAATATATAAACACTCCACAGATACTAAAAACTAAATCTGATTCAGATGTCAAAATGACCACTGTAACAAGTTAAGTTGTGACGATTTAAAATTATGATAAAAATGTCGTGTAAAATTATAAGTACAGTTTTATAGTTATGTAGTAAATTGTAAGTTGACAGAAGTAGAAATCTGAATTCGTTTTGTCATGACATTGTAGAATTATAAATTACGTGAGCTTGGTGTAATTGAATTCTGACAAGCTACATATATTTTGCTTTTCATATTTATTAACATTTTGTGTTTCTTCTTTGTGTGTTTGGGCTCCTGAACATTAACCTGATCTTTACTGGCACAGAATATTACGTTCTATTTTAGCTATAAATCACAGACATAGTCCAACATGTTTGAAAACACTTTATTGGAAAACTAAAGGCATCTATGTCTTAAAATAAATAAAAACAGATTTCAGTCTACATTAATAACTTAAAAAATTGATTATTCAGTGGCATCACACAGTTTGACTGATATGAACTTCCTCCAGCCAATCAGAACTCTCCTTTATCAGTCAGGGCGTGGCTTCACAGCGTCTTAGTCTTCTGTAAAGGTCAAAGGTTGAGTGGGTGGGGCGTGTCAATGGGCAGGGCTTATAGTTGACTGGCTCCTCCTCTCGTGGGAGGGGCTTCTGCCTGAGGAGGTCAGGGGTCTTGAAGAGGAGGAGGGAGGGGCCATCTGTGGTCTTGGTGCCTTGGCAGCGGGGGGGTGGGGCCAGAAGTAGCCTATCCTGCATCGCCTGGCTGAGCAGCTGATCATTTTTTACTTCCACACTGACCAAAGAGGTGAAGAGAAGCTGGGAGCGAGAGACATTCACTACTACAGACACAAACAGAGAGAGAGAGAGAGCAGAGACTTTAACAAGGTCGGTAAATATAAAATGTACAGTACAAGGATGAAATCAAGGTTAAGTTGAAGTGAAATCTAAAAACCCAAAGTAAATAGACAGACATACGAATGAAGCTATAACTTAGCAGTCTCAGTTGACTGCAGCAGCCATCATTGCTACCCGCCTCAGTAAAGGTCTGTTGAGGCCTGTTTGCAGGTTTGTTCTGCTTTCTGGAGGAAAAATCCAGGCCAGGATGAAGCCCAGTCTCAACAAACATCCACCCTGCCCCCAACTTAGTGACACACTGTTTGAGAAATAAGATGTCTAAATCTAACCCTAACCCTCTCTAATGAGCGTCACACAGCTGGACCAGTCTGCAGGTGTTAACAGCTGTGTGTTTTTGCACAAATGATTGTAAGGGCACACAGTTACTACTGCCAGCACAGCAGCGCAGGGACGTCTTCCATCATTACAAAAGTATGTAGGTCAATGCGAGGTTCCTCTTGAAGGAGAGCTCTGTTATTTTTAAACCTGGACCCCATTTGTACCAATTCTGGCGTCTAAATAAGTGCCTCATGATTGGTAAAAATAAATTAGTCATGTATAGTTTTTAGAAAAAGAGTAAATTATCTTAACATATCTCATGTCAAACTATACTTTCCCCCTGATGCAGGAGGGTTTACAGCCTCATAGCAACTGATGTGTACTTTTCTACTTCTGCCATATTATTCATCATACAAAATGAGAAAGTAACTGATGAATGAAAAGAGAAGAGTGGTGAATGTTGATACAATTACCACAGATTCAGTTATTTTTAACTAAATGGTTAATATGAAGACAAATAAAATCTTAATCTGCTAATTGTCCTGGTGCCGTGTGTCTTTGCGCATGTCTCCTCCAAATAGAAATAGCCTAACTGAGACATCGGTCATGGTTACAGACCAGGTGGATTTCTGGGTTACCCGAGGAGCGAGGAATGAAATGAGGCAAACGAGAAGCATCGTGTGTGTGTGTGTGTGTGTGTGTATGTGTGTGTGTGTCTGTGTCTGTGTGTGTCTCTGTGTGTGTCTCTGTGTGTGTGTGTGTGGTACCTTCAGTAGCTCTTGTGTTGATCAGGTTTTTGGTCCTCTCTGACCTGCGTAGAGTCTCCTGAATGGCCTTCTGGGCGTTAAACTCTGCGCCCTGCAAGACAACAGACAGGTTACCACGGTAATCAGCTGTTAATCAGTTCAGTGATTATTTATTAATAAGCTGCTAAAAACAGTATTAACCTGCACTGACTGAAGCTCCGCCTTCAGAGCTAGAGTGGTGTTTAGCTCAGCCCTCTCCAGACAGGCTGGATCTTGACTGGCTGCAGCAGCAGGGGGTTCCTCACACTGTGTGGGGGCTCCACCAAACAAAGCAGAGAACAAAAAAATGCTTTTATTGATCATTGTAATCATTAGCGACCAGTAAGACTGTCGGCCTGATGAGGAGAAAATGGAAATAAACACAGTAAACCACTGATTGAAATGGACCTTTGGCCTATGAGGTTATGCTCTGTTAGTCACGTTATCCAGTCTCTGTAGCTGGTGGGGGTCGAACTTTTGACTTTGCCACATGCTGAAGTCGTGCACGTGTGGGTCCAAAAATTAGGTCTTTTTTTTGTCCTCTCAAGTGTGTTGATGCTGCTTAAATGCACCATCTCAGAATACTGAAAAACTGAAAACTTTCTGTAACGATAAATTAAATCTATCTATCAATTTTCATTAATTGGACAAATATGAGCCCTGATTTATTCACATTTAGTGTGAACTGTCAGACTGTAGATACCATGGTAACGCCCTCTCCTCCTCCTCTGACTTCTGATTGGCTGCTGAGGCAAGGCGTGTCTGTTCAGTGTAACATGAGGCTCCGGTGTTATAGTAACGGTCACTGGCTCAGCAAAACACACCTGCAGCAGACCAGACATAGAACAATAAGTAAATACACACACAGGACACACATCAGAACAACAGGATGATGTAATCACCTGTGTGTTCCCCTTTCTTCCTGTCTGCCCTCGGGGGTGGGCCTTCTGATGTGATTGGTCACTCTGCTGCTTCACTGAGCGGGGCTTCAGGTGTGTGTGGCCAGACTTAGGCGCAGGGCTGAGTGTGACCGACAGGTCGAGTTCAGGACAGTGAGTCACAGAGGAGGAGGAGGGACAGAGGGGGAGGGGAATGGGATGGGGGGAAGGCGGTGGAGAGAGGAGGGAGGAGGAACTCCTCATTCTGACAGGAAAGAACACAGTGAGACATGTTTGTGATTTTCAGTTGGAGCCATCAGACGGTACAGCACCTGAGCTGAGGGCAGTGGCTCATGACCCCCCCACTCACTGACCGACTTCACTGGATCGTTGACTTTTTATGCCTTTTATGTTTGTCACTTTGACTATGTGAGCAACTGGATACCTGGATTTTCCCCCAATAGATAGAATAAAGTATCTATCTCTGTATCTATGTATGTATCTATCTATCTATCTATCTATCTATCTATCTATCTATCTATCTAAAGACGTCACTTTGAGAGACAGAAGTACTTGATAGATTACTCAGTGGCTGACAGCAGCTCCTCTTCTAGACAGCGGCACTTCTTCCTCCGCAGGCTGCAGAGGCTCAACATGGACTCCAGGATACTCTGCAGCTTCTACAGGTGCACCATTGAGAGTATCCTGACTGGCAGCATCACCTCCTGGTACGGCAGTTGCACCGCTCTCAACCGTAAGGTGGTGAAGACTGCACAGCACATCACCAGGTCGATGCTGCCATCCATGGAGGACCTCTACACCCAGCGGTGTAGGAAGAAGGCCACCAGTATCATCAAAGACTCTTACCACCTCAGCCACAAACTGTTCTGCCTGCTGCCGTCTGGCCGTCGGTACCGCAGCATCCGAGCCCGCAGCAGCAGGCTCAGAGACAGTTTCATCCCCCAGGCCATAAGACTCTTAAACTGCACATAGTTTGCAAACAATTTGCACTGCCCTATTTTGCACCTCTTAGCTGTACATTTTATTTTCTTATATTTTCTTAGTTGTATATACCTTATTTTTTACTTATATTTATATTTCTTATGTACAGCAGTGTTACTGGGACCAGAGACATAAGAATTTCACTGCCAGTGATTGCTTCATGTAACTGCTGAGCATGTGACAATAAAGTCTTTGAATCTTGAATCTTTGATGAAATTAGTTTATTATGCATTAGTTGTAGCCCTGTACTATTATTACAGTTATGTTCTCAGACTCAGATTAGGTCTGAGTACAATTGGACTCCAACTCACTGAAGTTCAGTCCTTAAAAATACAGATAAGTGAGTCTAGTTTAGACGTTAAACGTTTAAATGTTGTTTGGTCATTGTCTTTTAGTGGGCTCACCAAACTGTACTGTGTATTTAACGTGGTCTATATTTAACAATACTAAGTTATGTTATATTTTTGTATTGTAATACTCAACATATATAAATAGAATGGGTAACCAGCATGGTAGTGTGATCTGAAACACCTGCTGCCTCCAGCAGAATGTAGCATCATTGAAACCAGCCACCAGCTAACAGCAGACATAAACAGATTCTAATGTGTGGTATCATTAGTATCATATGTATATTAGCAGCTGCATAAATACAGTTAATACAACATGTAAGAACATGTTTGAAATATTTGGAGGTCACTACATTATTCTACACATCTGAACCCTCACACGATCCTGGCCTGATTCTGACTGCACTGGAGAGACGTTGTCATTAAAATTCAGCATGTAAACTGAAGTGTCATCAGAACTATCTGACCCCAAAACATAATCTTTTAACCATTAGTTAGTACAGGCACGCACACACTTCTGGTTTATCCCAATAATCTGAGTGGTTCACTGTCCAATACTTGTTGTACTTGGTTTATAACCAGTTCACTTACCTGCAAAGCTAATGGTCTGTGCCTGAGTGTCTTTATTAGCATGCTAACAAGTTAGATTACAGTAAAACATACTAGTCACCTAGTCTGACAGCCAGACTGTCACTGTCACAGAAGCTAATAAAAAAAGCTAGAAGATACTTATTTTAACTGCGAACTGAGTGTCTAGTTCCTAAATGTGGAACTAGAGTTAACATTAGTTCAGGGCTATGTTTTCAGTTGGTCTGTGTTCGTCACTTATTTGCTTCAGGAGGAAACACTGACGCTACAGTTAGCCGCTAAAGCTAACTAACGGACTTACCTGTTTATTCCAGTCAGACAGGCCCTCTGCTGCAGAACACCCTCCAAGTCTGTCGCTCTCTGCCGGTGACCCAAACCTCTGTAGCACCCAAACGTTTCAGGACGGAAATAATCCGTTTCTCTTTTAAATTCCCCTCCACATTCTCCTTCTTCCTCTTCGTACTCTTCTTCTTCTTCGAGCTAAAATCGGGCGCTTGCACCCTTGACGTCACATTAGCGCCACCCTGTGGATGACGCGTCAGGTTTGTCTGCTGGGATAAATGCTGCAACCATGCATGAATAAGACTAAACATTAACCAGACACTACATATGGCACATTATCCATTAATCATCATAGACTTTGAATGAGTAACCTGCTGCTATTATTGTGGCATGAGCTGTTTTCTACTGCCATACGACTCCTGGGTCAGTATATTTATACATATTTAGATTTTTATTAGAGCTTATGTCACCATCCACCTGGAATCTTTTTTTTGGTACATCAGATCAAAAATTGCCAGGTAAAACTTTACTTAAGTGATTCTGGGAATCATGGGAAAGCAAACTGTGGGTTTTACATTAACCTCTGCCACTGTTCTTCACAGCCAAACAGCCTGCTTTCCTCTCTGCTGCCTGCATTTTGCTGTGCATTTATAAAACATGAATATAAAACAATATTTCTTAGAGAGAGGTCAAAATGGCTGGACATGGGAAAGCCTGAAGATGCTGTGTGTCGAAGTTCACTTGGATTGAAACAGTGGTACTTTTGCAGGTGACATCAAGTCATAGACACGTCATGGGGAACCATGCTAAAGATCCTTCTTGTCTAAGGTCCTAACCTAAATTTCACATGGGAGACCTTTTTGATTACATGATGTATATGCCTGAGGGATTTGTGTTTTATTGAATGACCAAAAACTATTTAATAATTATCAACTTAAACATACTTACAGTTTAAGGAAATGGGTGTTCAGTCGGGGCCAACAGGTCATTTTTGCCCACAGGGCCCCATAGTGGTGTGATCCAGCCCTGCCTGACTGTTCTTCTTCATAACTTATTATGAGGCTGAAGTTGGCTTCCAGATATCAAAATAAGTGTTTCACAAAACAGAAATGGAGTTACAAAAAGTCTTTAGAATCAATCATGGGATTGATCTTGTTAATAGAGAGTTAGCCAAAAAATGTGCCCTGAATTAAGTTTCCTGAAATTTCCCCTAATTTCTGAGGAAGCAAACTTCAGCTGCACGTATTGGAGGAGAATTTTAGAACGTGACCCACACGCAGCAGGAGAGAAGACAGCATTCAATTTACACAGACTTTATTTGATGAAGAATTATGCAAATAAATAACTACATAAATAAATGAGTACAAAACAATTCTCAAAACTTTGACTAAGATGACACTTGCCAGCCACTGGTTTACATGTAGTTCTTCATAGGGGTAATGCTTAGCCCTCTGGCTGGGACATCTGGTGAAGAAACGGTGATGAAGGCTGTCTGCAGCAGTTTCCACATGTTTCCTCTGCCTCTGAGCTCTAAATGCAGATGGTGAACACTGCTGAGGAGTGCAGCGTACTACATGAGAACGCCAAAGTAAAACAACATGGACATATAAACACTAGGTTCTAGTTAAGCCACACACTAAAGAGAATGTGTCGCCCTTATGTAATAGGAGGCTGAGGGTGATTTCACACTGGGCAGGTGAAATTACAGGCATGGTTGGACAACAAGCTTATTCTGCATTTCTCTAAGAAACGGGGAAAAGAGGGAGGGGGGAAAATCCTAAACTGCAGCGTTGGCTTCATGACGAAGTTCAGGTAACAGGTGTTGGTAGGCTACTTTGGTTTTTTGCTTCCTGTCTACGGTCTTGCCTCCCACTGGAACAGAAGAGTCGGGAGGGTTGGACGATGAGGTGGGTGGAGGCATCGCATTAGCTAGCCCCTGGACTCCAGAGATCTGCAGGAAGAGAGACAGAGGATTACGCTTTAACACGCATCTATTGGTGATTGAGTACCAAGTTGGCTTATGTGTCTTTGTATAGATATTTTATAGATATATGCAACAAGAAGAGCATCCATCCATCCATGCAGTAAGTTTCTATCCTATCCAGGATCATAGGGGATTGCAGCCCATCGAGCATGACAGGAATCTTATAGGGTTAACACACATTCCTAGCTACAGGTACTTTAGATCCCATTGGAAACGGAATGCAATCAGATTTGTCAGATGGTATTATGATCAGATCTCAGCCAGGTGTCAACATGCTGCCTCTCCTGCTGTCTCGAACGGGGAGACTCCTAAGGGACCGCTATGGCATGAAAGGGTCATGTGACCCAAATTACTTTCTCATTACAGATACCTTCAGCTGTCTTTACTCTGCCAGCTCCACCTATGCATTTGCATATTATGATCTTCTCATAATGTAAAGGTTAGGTAACATAACTAAAGGTTAGGTGGAGATAGGTTTCCAATTAATCTCATGCATACAAAGCAAACTATTTTTTGAAAAAACATTGTGCATATCCCATACTTTCCTGTTAATATGAAAAAAGTATGCTGTATGCTGAACTGAAACTGTGTACTATGATGATTAGTATGTAATACATACTGTATAGCAATAATAGTGTGGATTCAGGACAGGCTGACAGTGTACACATCTTAACAGCGATAAATGGGTGCAGACTAACGAGCGGCCTCACGAGTAGCTGGTGTGCTGCTGTCGTCTCCTGGCACTCCTCATCTTCTCAAAGCGCGCCTCCATTTCCTCCAGGACCTTTGGGGTGTAGCGGACCACCAGCTTGACTGAGCCCTGGGCGGCCTTCAGCAGCTCCACAGCCTTCTCATGGTGCTCCCCCTCAACGCTCTGCATTGGAACCAACGCACAAGAGCTAAAACATTTCCACCGTAAGCACTACGCACGAGTTATCTACAGCTGTTTAGTCATCAGTGATGCTGATTGGTTGTCAGTGTGGTAGACCCACAGGTAGTCATTTTAGTGGGTCCCAAGGAAAATGAGAGTCTCTATTAAAACTTTTTTTTAATATTAATTAAAACTGCTATATCAAAATAGTTGTTATATTATCATGTTTTTCAGTGGCAGCAATAACTAGACAGTAAGCTGGGTTAGCACCAGAGGTGGAAGTACAACTTTATACTTCTACTCCTATACATCTCAGAGGGAAATATTGTACTTTGTAATTCACTTTATTTATCTGACAGATTACAATTTTTCATCCGCCGTCTGTCCAGATGTGGTGATTTCTGAATGTTTCTGATCAAGTGAAGGGGAAAGTGTTCCTTTATGGGTTTTGAAAATTCTCCTACTCCTTAATCTAAATAAGCTATTTAAAACTCTCTTGGATCAGCTTTAAAATCCATCGTCAGGAAGCTGAAAACAGGCTTTTCTCATGAAAAGTTTCAAGACTTTTTAGAGAGACATGATGCACTTCAAATGAGCTCAACCATAAACATCTACAGCAGCGAAATGCTACATAATCATGAATTCGGCAGTAATCAGACAGATAATTTAGATAAACCCCAGATAGTGCTGTTGTGCTATTATGTGACTGTGTTATTATGTGGTGTTCTAAAAAGGTTAGTTTGGATCCAACACAATGGTTGTGTAACACACAATGACACAAACAAACAACTGATCAATGCAGCAGCAGCAGCAGCAGACTGATGACTGATTTTGTCAATGAAGTCTGGTGACTTGAGGAACGTGATACCACAGCTGTTTCTGCTTAGACACAAAGGGTCTTGCAGGTCTTTCTCTGCAGGGATCCTTTCTCTAATGTTGTCAGGCACTGTCCAACAACAATCTGAGGCTGTTAGTGGCAAAAAAGAATTGCTTTTAGTGGAAGTAGATTGATTGGGGGTGATGTCTTAAAAGGATTACAGGTCTCAGGTTTATTCATCTCTTTGATGATTTTTAAAATGAGCATTAAAACATCTGTGTGTGTGTGTGTGTGTGTGTGTGTAGCTCCTCTCAGTGGGTGTGAGCTTCTTACCACTCCATTAACAGACAGCAGCTGATCGCCTCTCTTCAGTCCTCCTTGGCGGTCAGCCACTCCTCCGGGGATCACTCTGGAGATGTAGATGGGGGAGTTCTGCTCTTTGCCCCCCATGATGTTAAACCCCAGACCTTCCTCTGTCTTGGGGAGCTCCACCACCCTTGGGTGGGCGTGGCCCTCGCTGGCTGCAAAGGCTGCCACTGTGGCCTGGTAAGGAGGGCAACTGAATGATCAGCGAAAAAGTCTATTCCACACAAAAATGGTTATGAAGGAAGTGCAGGTGCCTTTAATCTAAATCCAGGTAAATCACCGCATGCATCAGACCAAGCAAGGCTGTGGAGTGCAAACTGGTTTGGACATAATGGGCCCTATTTTCATGTCAGAGTAATTACCAGTGCAATAATGTTTGCTATTTTCCTGGCTTTAAAATCTGCTTTGCCTGTCTCTCTGTTATTTTGGTGGAGTGCACGGTGTACAGGTGAGAGGTTCACTGAAATAAGGCAGCACAAGAAGAGCTGTTGGTATTTTGGTGGATTAAAAAGATGCTCAAATGCCCCCATTACTTTTACTTAACTCTATCCTTTGAAATGTAACTAATTCAATTGAACACTTTCCAGCCAGTAGATGCTTTTAAATCAGCATCAGAAAATAATATTCAATGTGGTAAAAGCAGGACCTTTGGTGAATCAGTCTGCATTTACCTATAAATAAATATGAGGGATTCTTACAGTATCTGTGGCCTGCAGCTGATTTATACTGTATGGAAACCTTCTGCTTGAGTTCATTAAATCCCTCCAGCTATCCAAAGTCAGCAGGACACATACTGTATGCTGATGAATCCGCAGCCTCGGATTAGAAAAACGTGCCAGAGCGCGGTCACATTACACACATTACACACAGCATTGTGTGTGTCTATTGGGAGACACTGGATTACCATCATTGCCAGCCCTCTTTTTAAGCAAGTGGCATTTCATGTTTTACTCTCGAAATGTACTGCATGCAAACGCTGCTGTCATGCAAAACTATGACTGAAATAGTGTCAGATTAAATTGCTTCACCAACATTTTTTTATTATTCATCTCTATCTCTATTATTTATTTATTTTCAATTCTATCTCTACTAATTAGTTTATGGTGCTGTGTGCTACAGTATTCGCAACATGTCATGCTGCTCTGCATCATCTAATCATCCTGGAAGCAGCTTTCCATTCGTTGAGTCATTGCTGTCGTGCTTCACTGTGATTGGCTCAGAGTAATCAGATGTAGTGTGACTGGCTGAGAGTGTATGTATTAATCACCCTCCACCGTGCGCCTAAAACTTGCCGCTTTGCACTGGTGCAACTGAAATAGGGCCCAGTGCCTCTAAAATAATTCCTCTTTTATATATATATATATATATATGTATATATATATATATGTGTTACTCAAGCACTCTTTAGTTATTAGTTTGCATGTATAATACCTTGGCTGTTGCCTGTGCTCGCACCTCTGGTCCTCCAACAATGTCTAGAGTGTCGTATAGCTGCTCATACACCTGAAGAACAACAGGGAGAACACAGATGAGTGCAGTAAAGAACACACACATGATTTGGACACAGAGCTGATGGGCAATTAGAACTCTAATTAGGACTCTAAACCCATCTGTGATAAGGAAGCATATGTTTGTACTCTTGAGGTCTCTTGAGGTCAGTTCAAAACAAGCATGGGGTTAACAGTTACAGTAACACACAATTACTAGCGTTCTTTCTGTGAATAAGATGAAAAGATGAATATAGTGTTATATAGTGTTAAAGGGACCGTTCAGACTTTTTTGAAGTGGGGCTAGATGAGGTCTTTAGACATAGTCTGTGTATTAACCTCAGTGGATGGCAGCTGGCACGACCCCAGTTTGTAGGAGCAGGCAGGAGTCCCAGCACGGAAGCTAAGCAATGTCCTGCTGTGGATGGTGTGCGTATCAGACAGCCCTTTCTGACATGGCCGTTCTCACTCACACCCTCTCTTTAAAGCCTCCATACTCCATTGACAAAAACAGGGGTTACACTGACTTTGGATAAGTGACTTTTACAACCCCACTTCATAACATCAGAACTGTCCCTTTACATGCAGAGATGAAGTCAGGATGTGGTTAGTCCTGCTTAGTATAAAGGGGAGAAGAGCTTTGAACAGAAACAGGAGTGCCTGCAACTGTAACTAAATCGAAGTCCATATCAAAGTGAGCATCTGGGGAGGGAAAAAGCAAGTGAGTGGATCCTGTGAACAGATTATTCCATCAAGCAAACTTGTTGCTTTTTACATATTAGTGTACAAAGGGCAGATGCTGAGTGTTGTGTTGGGGAACTGCGGTGGCTAAATGCAGTGAGACACCCCAGGTGTATACCCTGCATACATTAGGAGGAAACATGGAAACATAACAAAATGGGCTTCGGCAGCCCCAATATTTCTGCCCCTAGACTTCCCCTCAGACTCTGCTCCACGTCCGTACCTCTCTGATGGCGGCGCAGAATTTGCTCTGTAGGACTCTCTGTAAGGCCTGCAGTTTGGGAGGAGGCAGCTCACCGCTCCGCTGCAGCCGGTCCAGCAGCTCGATCACCCTGCACACATCTAACACACAAGGCTGGATTACTGAGGAGCAAAGCAGATCCCAGATCCATAAGATCCTCACACAGCTCCACAGGTTCAAATTTAGCTTTGCAGCAATAGCAATTATTATGTTCAGCAATTACTTTGAAATAATATGATTACTTGCAAATAAGCAAATCACAATAACAACTACCATGTAAAGGGATTTGTGGTGGCTCCTCCCTAATCCTCAGGTCCTGTTTCGCAGTAGGATCCTTTGTCAAGATCTAGTGTTTCAGGTGTCATTTGTAATGAATAAAGTGATCACTAACTGACACAGCGAGCCTCTGGCAGGGTATTCCAGCGGAGGAATACTGGTTAGAATCTTGTGCCCTGGCCAGAATGTTTTGAGGGGGAAACACATGTATAAGCTGGTGACTCTACAGGAGCCCACGCTCATCTTCTGCTCTAAAGCAGAATGAAACAGTGTTTTCTCCCAAGTTCAGCCCAGACGATTCCTCTTTACTGCTGTGCTGGGAACATGAGTCAATTTACAGTGCATGTCATATCAATCACAATATAGCGTGACCTGAACCTTTTGCATATATGAAATATGAGGTCATATAAGTCAAAAAAAGTGAGCTAACAGAGGAGCTCACTGCTCCGTTACAACATCCCGAGTCCTCTTTTACTCTGTAAGCTGGTTCTGGTTCAGGTTCAGTTCAGTTGTGATGATTAACTGAAGGTCATGGGGTTCCTCCTGTCATCATTTGGACTGACATGATCACAGCTTGGTGTTGGCTCACTTCCTGCATTAGTCTGATCTCAGAGGCTGCTGTATGAGACAGAGGAATCCTGGTCAGTGTGATAATTAAATGAACGGTCACAGCGACCGCGCCCAGCCATTGAAACAGCTGGACGCCGTCATCACAGAGCAGATCGTTGGGTTTCATTCGCACCAACGAGGAGCGACACCTTTCCGCACCTGTATCACACACACAGGGCGTCAGGACCACTGGTCACATTTCCCTGCACGGTTCAGTGATTATGGCAGTACGAGTCAGTTCATAGCAGCTAAATGGCTGTCAGACACGTCTGCTGCTCGCTGGGCCACACGGTGGTTCCCTGAGGAGGCCAACAGCCAGCAGGCAGTGATGGCTTCTCCTGCTGACGACCTCTGTTACGACAAAGAAAGGAGCCGCGGAGCGACGAGGCCGAACCCTTCAGGCTGTCGGACGAGCGGCTGCGACATCATTTTAGTATAGAAGAGACAAATATTTAACTCGGAATAGTTCTTTTTCCATCATTGAACAGCTAGCAGTGCAGTGGCGCCACCCGTTAAGTAATACATGCGTGCGCGGTGGCCCGCATCCATTGTCGCCCACACCGAGAAGCAGCGGATGCCCGGTACGTTACCTCTCTCCAGGCAGAGCGGCTCCGTCATGGCCGCCATGTCTGCCTCCTTGGCAGGGTGGTAGTAAGAGGACATCATTCTGAGCTCCTCCGCGTCCAGGCCGATCCCCTAATTAACACTGCGTAGGTGAGCTGAAACTGTGGTTCACAGTGATGTGAGGTCCATGTTGTGAGCTGACTGAAGGGGAGCAGACTGAGCTGGGGGAGGGGGGGGGGCGTGATGCTGGACTGAGGACCAGACAGGACGAGCAGACGCAGCAGCTTCACTACAGCTCCGGCTTCAGTGCGTGACTGTGTAATGAGCACTTTCACCATCTTCTACGCATGTTTAAAGCACTACAGCTGAAAGCACAAACGCAGATTCACTGACAATGCAGTGAATTTTTACACTACTTTATAATGTTACTTTAGCAAAGGGCCATACCAGTGATTCTTCATTATACACTGCAGTGTGTGAGCTTTTTTGTACATCCTAGTCACTGGTTTTCATTCAGGCTGTATGGAAATCACAGACCTGGCACATCTCCCTGCAAATCTGAACATGCAAACAGCAGAGCATGATTAAAAAAAAAAATTTATTCCAGAATGAATAAACAGAACAGCCCTCAAGTGTCACACAATACTACATTTCCTTGAATTTCACATATATTGAGCAGAAGTTGGTCACTGGATCCAAATGATTATACAATCTATATGCTTTATGAATCTGAAAATAAAAAGACAACATCTACCCATCTAAAAACGTGTTTATGTAGTCCATCCCAAACAAAGTGGAAAAAAAAAAACAAAAACCAATACCTAGCTTGAATGTCTAGGATAATCTGATAACATTTAGTGGCACGGATTAGTTGGGCAACGCAGGAAAGCTGCAACTTTGGTGAGATCAAATCTATTATATGCATCAACTGCGCGTGCAACAATATCAAATGGAATATTTCAACAGATTCTTGACAGATCGGAGGAGAGCTAGCTAGATGTCTGGCACTGAGGAAGCCCTGACATCATTTAGGCTTCCTGTGCCTTGGCAGACAGTTAAGGGCCAAGTTAAAGTATAATATGGAACAACTTATTTATGAATGGGAGTCTGCTGGGAGGAGGGCCGTCTCAGTACTCGTCTCCTGGTGCCTCCATCTTGTAGCCGTTCTCACTGGAGACATAGCCATCAGCCGATGGCACCGACTGCTGGTCCATCATCATCCCATCCTGACTGTACTCCTCCATGTGTGGTGGGGCTCCGCCCTCATCCTCCTCATTGCCCATGTCATCTTGGGTGCTGATGTCTTCTCGGAGAGAGCCGTGGCGCTCCTCCCTGCGGTCACCCCTGTCTCTCTCCCCCCGATCCCTCTTGTGCTCCCTGTCTCTGTCCCGGTCTCCCCTGCGCCTGTCTCTGTCCCTGTGGCTGCGCCTACGGTCCCTGTCCCTGTCTCTCTCCCTGTCTCTACGCTCCTCCATGCCCTCACCCACTTCTCCTTCATGCTCCTCCAGTATCCGCTCCCCACCCTCAGGGGCACCGTCTCCCTGGCTGACCTCCTCCCCATCCAGCCCCTTGCCCCTCTCCCTCTCTCTTTTGCGATCCCGGCTCCTACTCCTTCTCTTCCGCTCTCGACTCCTCTCCCTACTCCTGCTGTCTCCTCCTGCAGCCCCCCCACGGTCCCTCTCTCGCTCTCGACGCCGGCTACCAACGTTGCCCTCTTCTACTCCTGCAACTGGTCTCTCTCTCTCCCTCTCTCGTTCCCGGGAACGGGTACGTCGACGGCGTTCGCGTGATCGGGACCTACGGCGTTCTCTCTCCTTGTCTCGGTCACGCTCCCGGCTGCGCTCCCTTCGTTCTCCACGCTCCCGATCACTATGAGCAGTCAGGACAAAGTGAAGACTGTTACACAAAGCAGAATACAAGTTTATAGCAAATGACAGGTCCTCCCAGAAAGTACTCACCCTGCTATTGGGCGATCATCATAACGTGATGCATCATCTCGGCCAGAGTGCTTGATGTTGACATCAGCTCCACCTCTCCTAGTGCCACCCAAACCACCACCTAGGTAAGAAAAACATGCAAATCATAAATGACACGAGTTACAGTAAACACTAGTTGCTGAAGGCAAAATATCTACCCATGAACCATGGCGTTGTTCAGAGAGGTAACAGTGCTGCATCAAAAGACCCATGAGGCAGCTTTGGAGCAGATGTGTTACTACAGCTAAGGTTAAATATGTACACAGAGGTCAGATTTCCAGGCTCATCAGCCAAACACAGCCGTTCATGTTCCTTTGGTGCAGCAGTATTTGATCCTGGAAAGCTATCATGGCAGCAAACATTTTGCAAACCAGCATAGCAGTTAGCCAAACTGTATATAGTATGCATGTTTAATCACTAGACGGGTGGGGAAAAAAAAAAAAAAAAAGGCAGCTGACCTAGCCTGCGAGGATGCCATCCCTTGACAGTGCGTCCTCGTTCCACGTCTACCAACACCCTTCTACCGTCAATCTTCTTCCCATCTGCATGCTTGTAGGCGGCTGGAGAAGAGGAATGGGGAGAGGGAAGACAGAGGTGAGATAAGAGTACAACTGCATCAATGTGGCCAAGGAAACAAACAGTGCATTATTATACTGACCAGGAGCAGGCGAGGCCGTGATGGCTGCTCTCTGGGTAAAAGCCGAAGGATAATGGGAGTAGACTTCCTTCCACCCGATGAGTGTTTGATAGGTTACATTTGTAACTGCATCGTTTAACTACCTAGTTTTCAGTTGTTCAGTCTATTAAATAGTGGTGAAAAGTGTATATTGCAGCCATTTAAGTTGTATGAAAATAATCTTGTGGCTATTAACTTAATATTTTGCTAGGATGCAGCTATATATCTATAAAAAAAAAAAAATCTATTACATCAGTAAAGCATGCT
The DNA here is from genome assembly GCF_042242105.1 of Pempheris klunzingeri. Taxonomy (NCBI): domain Eukaryota; kingdom Metazoa; phylum Chordata; class Actinopteri; order Acropomatiformes; family Pempheridae; genus Pempheris; species Pempheris klunzingeri. The sequence continues at coordinate 5,924,018 of NC_092028.1, forward strand.
TTGCAAAATGTTTATATGTAGGTTCCTGAGAAACTGAAAACTACAGTTTGTAGTCCTGACACTTGATTTTGACCATTAATGTCTTACAGAGACTTGAGAATAAATTACTGATTGTACAGCATGTCAATGTTCAGGCAAATTCTATTTATGCATTAACAGCACAGAAGTTTCAAATATTGTGATATGGCAGTAGACTTTTCTGCAGATCAATCTGCTGAAACCTCTTACAAGCTTCATGAAGGAGAAATATGATGGAAGCAACCACGAGTAAGGAACTTTCATCAACAAGGAGTCTTCAGCATTTGGCATATGTCCAACCTCATATACATTCAGACTTTGTCCCACATCTCATCCCATTATACCACACAACAGTCTTTCGATGCATGATGGAAGGACTTGGCGAGATCCAGGTGGCTCATTCTGGGTGCTACACTGGTCTGACGTGCTGATGGTCCCTGATGGTAAAACTTTTAAGTCCAAGAGGAGGGCCTTACCAAAACCCATCAGTTATGGCATACAGTCTGAGGGCCTTACCAAATCCTCATATACAGTCTGAGGTCCTTACCAAATCCTCATATACAGTCTGAGGGCCTTACCAAATTCCCTCAGTCTTACTATACAGTTGATGGTCTTACCATAGTCCCTCACTTACGGGCCTTATGAAAGTCTTTGCCCTCAGTCGTAGGGCCTTACCAAAATCCCTCAGCACCACAATAGACATACTGTCACAACACCTATCAGGGGCCTTACCAGAACCCCTCAACTTCCTATGTTCACTAAGGATGACACCATCCCATCCAATGATAGGGCCTTACCAAACCCCCACCAGTCCTACCAAAACTGACCAACTGAAAAAAACAAAAACAAAAAAACAAACAAAGCAAAAAACGGCATACCTTCCTTACAGGAGTTGCCTTATCACAACCCTGACCAACTCATGAGAAAAACTTTTGTTTTTAAACTAAGAACTCAATGAAGTCATGTTCCTAACGCTGACGTGTTTCTAGATCTAAAGTGACCTGATATATCAACTGACAACCGATTTTGGGCGTCCAAGGTCTAAACTTATATACTGATATGTCATAAGGTGAAACTGCAGGAACTGTTTCTTTGAAATCTGTATGGCTACATTAACTACCATCTACCTTTGGTTATGTAGTGAACAAATAATGTATGAATAGCCCATTTAGCAGAATTACCAAGAAAGTTCCCCTCATTTGCCTTTTCTGTTAAAGCCAGCTCAGACTTGTTAGTCAGGATAGTATTATGCATCAACATTGCATTGATTTTCTAGACTACATGGGGTCGTGAACTGTATTTAGCTAAACAGGTTCTACAGCCTGCCAGCCACTCAAGGTTGTGATGACAAAATTAGGAGTTTGGGGAGAGTATTAATGGTATTAACAGTATAGATTGACATGCACTCATTACAGTTGAGTTAATGCCCACCTTCCATCATCTACATGTTGCAATGCCTTTTTAGCACCGTTATCTAGCATAACATTTGAGAGCCACTATGTAATCATTTTCACCATCACCAGGTGACAATGAATTGTAGGTTATCTTACACCTGCAGACTTTATTAGAATACTAATAAAGCTACATTTGTTTTGCTACATTCTGAATCCGCTGACCAAAAACTTTCCTCTCATTTTTCAGTATAATTAAAGCACAAGCATTTTCAAGACTTTAGAAACCTTTATAAATCACACCTAAATAAAGTACAAATACCATCACACCCAAAGTAATCAATGTATGTTAGCAGCTGTTCAAACTAACTTAGATTGTACGTTTTGATCAAGCGCATTCAATGCTTATTAGGGTTTACGTGAGCGATAACGGGGATGCAACACCATATAATGTTGAAAACCCACTTTTTTAAAGAGCATAGGCAATTGCAGTCCTTTTCCAAACCTTGAAAACGTAACGGCTAGAATCAAGCCTGGCAATTTACTGCTATGCCACAAGAAAGACTGAAAATTGCATTACAACTTTTCCGAAAAAGCTGCTTTAAAGTCATTCACAGCATTTATCAAAAGGAACTCCACAAGAAGCCTTTACAACTGACAGCTATAACACCACATTTGGCTCTCTCTTTCAGCTACAGCTAAGTCGTTGCTATTTCAAAGCATACGCCCTCAGTAACATGAGGTGGCTTTAACGTAAAACGGCAGAATCATTGGGCAACATTTGATTCACTAGTCAAGGGTGCGTTCAATGGTCAAAGCCTAACATCCAAGTAGTCGTGATTGCATTGAAAGTTCTTTAGGGCTTGCAAAGATAGATGCTTTACCCATTGAACGTAGCTCCTCTTCCCTATGTAGGAGATGGAGGGTGGAAAGAAATCTTACCCATCATACAAACCCATTATACCAACCATATACTGAGCTGTGGTAGTAGGGTGTAGATGTATCATAACCATCATCATCTGCCAGCCAGCTCTGGCCAATAGCCATCACAGATTGGCGGCTGCAGTGGCAATGAGAACAACACACAGTTAATATACCGTTTAGCCCCACATCCCCCCTCAATTTACCCCCTGCTGTGACTACATGCTAGCTGTGATTCAGCAACTCTGGTCTGGAAGAGCTGATTACACTAATATCCCAGAATGGTGTCATTGTTGTTAAACGGCACCATTCACTTGTCTAATAAGACAGCACTCCATACATCGGCTTAAAATATCTCACAAGCGTGGTAAAATTGAACTAATCTCACCATGACCAGGGTTGAAGACCACCAATAAATACTTGAACAAACAAACTCAATGCCTAGTCATACAAAAGATGGGTTTCCATACAGTCCTTGACAAATTTCTGGTAAAAACCCCATTCACTGCTTGGTGACCAGTCTGACCGAGCTTACCATTAGAGTCCAACCAGGAGAGCTGCTCTTCCACAGAGCTACAACGCCTAACAGCTAAAAGACAATGTGCCCTTTGACAGGCAAACATGTTCAGGTTCACAGATGAAAGACACAGTTCTACCTCTTGGTCCTCCCATTTCCCCCAAGAATCCCCACTGAATGAAACACTTCCCCTCCTCAAACACACCATTAGTCAACTGATGACACGCATAAAACAGACACACACACAGCACACAACCACCAGACTCTGCTTTCAACATGCAAATTGAAGAACTGCAAGAAGTAATTGGATTCCTTTGATACCATAACCACCAATTTGCTCGTTAGGAAATAATCTCTTTCCCTTGGTGTTAAAGACAGCTGCCACCCCAGTATCATTACAAAAATGTCAATATAGAATAAAGGAAAGGGGGTTCAACCGAAGAACCAGCCCCCGTGTCACAGTGATGAACATGTGATCATATGTAGAGAGGTTTTGGCTCAGAATTCTACGTTGGTACTCACAGTGCATGTCTCGTTCATGCTCATACTCAATGAATGCATAGCCTCGAGGTTTCCCCGTCCTCTTGTTGTAGACTATGTAAATCTGAAACAAAAAAAAAGGTGTTGAATTTATGTCACATCAGCAGTGTGTGAAAGTACATAGCAGTGTCATGCAATCCAAAACCAAACTTCTAACAAAAACCAGAGTTGAATCAAATTCTCCGATAGACAAGAACAAATTTCTGCTTTTTAAATGTGCCATGTAATACAGGACGTTACACTGTATAAGCACTCCACTTTTCCAATGACTAAGCATATCTTTCCCATTATTTTGGTACTTATTTTAAGCTTTCAACCCTTACAATACAGTTGGTGTCATCAAGTGTAGTTTGCACACCTACTATAAACAAGTTAATAAGTATAGACTATAGAGAAACTGCAGCTAAACTTACCCGTTTGATGGGGCCATAGACCTCAAACTCACGGCGAAGCTTGGACTCCGTAGTATCATAGTTCTACAGTAAAGACAGTGGACCATTAGACATAAACGGTAACCCACAGACCTGGTGCAAGAACATTTAGGGGAGAGAAAAATAAAACCATGTGTAATTTTGACATACTCACCACTCGTGCAACAAACAATGTCTTGAAGGCATCCCCTTGTGCATTGGGGTCATTGTGGGGGTCCCCTGAATTAGGAAAGCAGGATTAGTGTAAGCCCAGAGGATACAGACAGTGGAAAAGCTGTATGTCACGCTAAAAACTTACAAAGCTTGAGCTCTGTCTCCACCACTGCTTGCCTCCTCTCAATCTTCTCTCGTCTCTGCAAAACATTTGCAAGAAATGGTCAGTCCTCAACAGTCACCCAGTGAAGGCACTCACAATGCAAATGCTCATGATTTAATGATCTGATACAAAATACAGGAAGCTCAGCTTCTTACAGTCTGTGGATTTCATTTCCAGTAAATCTTGGTGCTTAATGTGTAAGATCATACTCTACACACAGTTTTAAGTTTGACATTATACATTTCATAAAGGTTTGTTCAAAGATTGTACAATTGTACAAATTTAGACTGGAATCTGGGGTTGGCTACATGCAAGTTACTACACAGACCTTAACCATAACCCTCTGTCTTTTCTGTGAATGTTGTTAAAAAGTGGTTATGTTAGTGCTACCTGCATCTAGTTGGGGCTGAACATAATCAACCCAAATGTCTGTGCTTTCATTGTTAGTGACTGATGCAGAGTTCTACTTTTGTACTATCTGCACAACTGGTCTGTAGTAGCCAGTCAATTGTGTGCCGTGCACATACTTGTGACGCATCCCATGTCAGAACCAGTATCTTCACAGGCCATGAAGGAGAAAGTTCTTTAAATGCCCCCTTTATTAAATACAAACATGCATCCAAACTATCAGATCTCACCTTTCTCTCCAGCCGCTCCTCACGGGTCTCTGCCCTGGTTGGTGGAGGGGCATCTCTCGGGTCCTGAACACAGCGGAAAGATAAAAACGTGGGAAATGTGGCAATGGAGAAGAGAAAGTGGACATTAAAAGCATATGAATACTACAGGTGTTTAAACACTCACCTCGAAGTGTCTGATGAACGGTGCGATGCCACTGTAGGGTTGGTTGTGATGTTTCTCGTGGGGCAACTTTTCAAGCTGGGGCAGGAAAGGTATAGGGTCCCTCGGTGCAAAGAGGGCCAGCAGGTTCGGGGGTAAAAACTGCGTCATCTTTCACCTAAACCAAAAGTAAAATGTAGAAATGAACCATAACTATTATCGGAAAGGTCGCGAAACTCTACTGGTAAATAGCAGGCCAACAACAATGACGGAAGCTCGCGCGAGTTAGCATAATGTGCTAACGCTAATGTTGTCTTCAATACGACGACTTCCTTATTGGCCAGACATCATTACTTTCATAAAATCATTGTACACACCATAGATGAAAATTATGCGACACAGCATGCTATAACAGTTTTATCTCGGGTTATCACCTCAACAGGGTGATGTTAGTTAAGCGTTGAGACATTATTAGAGCCCTTTGCGTTAGCCTTGAAGCTAACTATGCTAACAAGGAGCCTCGAGCGAAATTCTTACCTTCTCTCCTCCAAAGTCTTAACAAAAATCAGACCATGGACCACAGGAAGAGCGTGCGGCATATGCAGGTCTCCTGGACCAACTAACTCTCGCAAAAATACACAAACAATAACTTAACGGCGGACCGCAAAGGGGGCCCAGATCATGTATCGTAAAGTAATTGAATGTGAGCGTGCTGCAACTGTTCTAAAAAAGTAAAATGGCGGGATGCCGTAAATCGAAGACTTCCGACGTAAACAGGCGCGAATCAATTCCAATTCAGCACACACCGCCAAGTGGTGACGGTGTGTCATGGCAGTGTAGGTACAATCAACTTCTTTTCGTCAATTATGTGCTTGCATGTATAAACGTAATGAAATATCTTTGAATCTTTTGCTCTCCATTAGAAAACCAACCAGGTAATTCTTAATGTAGGTACTGAATTGTTGAAATAAAGGAAACGTCCGTACAGCCACTAACTTATAGGCCTTTGTAGCAAGTGGCAAAACATCCATTCTGTACATGCAGGGAATACTAAACATACTTCACAGTGCTTACATGCACCATTGTTTTTGTCAGTTTCATGCCTTTTAAATGACTTTTACACTGAATACATGGTGGTGATCATTCTTTAAATATGAGCCTTTAAATATAACCCAAAATGACTTTGCTTTGTGCAGCCTTCTGTGCAGTAAATTCTATTGAAATAGTCACGTGAACTCTGTTGATCTTTTTGGATTACTGCAGATGATTAGTCTGTGTATAACTGTACCACTTCATGGTCACCATCAGCAACAAACAAAGCTTTCTATACCACTGTTGATTATTTACCAATAATGTTCATTTTATCCAATAAGTACTTGGGGACAGATAATGCAAATAAAGAACAGACTAAGTAAAAAAGAAAAGTCCAATCTTTTGTGTACTGGTTTTCAAACAATTATATTTTGTTGATCTAGTCATTATATAAAGAGATTTAGCAACTTTCTCAACCTCAGTAACACATGCACACAAAACACAGACAGCAGAATCAAAGAACTGAGAGATCAAGTGTCAGTGTATTTGAACCATTATCATTCAGCTGTCTAACTCACCTACGGCTCCAACTTGCATACTGTCTGCAAAGACACAGAGACAGAAGGAGGGAGGGGAGATTTGGTGTAGTGTCCTTACAGTATTGTACGACATATTTTGGTGTATGCAACTGGGTATTACATCTCCCCTTAGCTTGGATATGATATACATGGGGGTGGGGGAGACAAACTAGCATGAACACCTTATCCAATGCTATTGAAAACATAACCCTGCAATTAATACCACCATTGCAAAGCTTTTAATGGACACGATCAACAAAAATTAAAAACTGCAAGCTACACAAAGATAGTATTTATTGCAGGGTTGGTCTACTGGACTGTATCAGATTACACAGGTGTGCATGATAGCATCCACTTCCTGAACATTGTATACATGTATACATTTTCTATGCAAGACATATTTACAGTGAGATCACAGAGATAAGGGGAGAGACCTCCATAAGATCACATAAAAGCATAGACAAGGTGGGCTATGAAAACAATAAAAATGTTAGACAAGAACAATCAGTGGATGGCCCAGATGTTGAGCACAATGCCGTGTGGGGGAACAAAGTCTATCAGGCAGAGGAATGCAGCTCCCTGTCATCCCTCTCTTCTTCATCCATTTTGCGTCCATGTTTCCGGAAGTATTTGTAGCGCTGGACGTACAGCTTCACAAGGTTGCTGACTTTGACAGGGTTGATTTCCCCGGTACGGCTGTGGCAGATCTGAGATAACGACACAGTGTGATCAAACGTGTTAATACTGTATTATAAGTAATAATAAGTGTTATCGAGAACATTATCTAAAATGCACATTTAAATATACGCACTGGTGACACACTACGTGTCACTTGGTGCGTGTGCTGAGGCTGACCTTATGCACAGCTTTCCTGAGGATGTCTTTGTATTCATCCTTGTTGATGTCTTTGCGCTGATAGTAAGGTTTGATGGCGAGCTTCACCTCCTCCACTGCCCGCTCCTGGGTGTGCAGCTTCTTCAGGTACTGGGCAGATTCAGACAAAAACAGACACGGTAAAGTTATGAATAATAAATAATAATAAAACAAAAAAAAACAGTGTGTTTGTGCCCACTTGGCTTCCCGTTGCAAGTGGTATCAAGCTACCGCTTTCAGCAGGCATACTACCAGGCACTGGAAAAACATTAAGGAAAAAACATTTTTGAATCATATATAAACTATTTGATTTTTAATAATTTAATCACTATTTGAATATTTGACAATCATATAGAATTGTCATTCTACTATGCAATGTAAATTGTGCTCCCCTTACACTACACAAGAAAAGCTATTTTTCATGGTGGAGTGTGGAGGTTCAGTCAGGGAGTCTCAAAGCTTCTCAAAAATGTGCCATGGTGCAGAAACATAAACCCAAATTAGAGCTGAAAGAGGAAACTTTAGATAAACCATACTGTAGGTTTATATTTTTTTATGTTACAAAACTGCCTTGAGTGTGTAAAATGTGAAGGACCTGAAAAATAAAACTAAAGACTAGAAGATATTTTCATTATATACACTATATACAGGCATGCACTGTCATATTTGCATACCACCATACAGTAACATGGTTTTGGTTGTGCTTGCATTACAGAATCCTTGCACTGTAAACTGCTCTTGCATACTGAAGAAGATTGTACAAGAAAGCAATTTGATCTCTTGAGATAAAGGCCCCTGTTACATTTGTTGAGCAGAATGTATCTTAATTCAGCTGGATAACATTTGCAAATTTTGTGGTTAGTACAATGTAGATGTATATACATAATGTGTAATTTAATTTTCTTTTTGTTAGAAATGAATTTTTATCAAATTAGTATAGGAAAAAAGTATTGTTCAGGCAGTATCTAAGTTAAGGTATCTGTACCAGTGCTGAAAATGATACCAGGGCTTGGCCTATGTAATGCTCTGTTCTACTCTCTCTTTTGAGATTTTTTTTTTCAAGTTAAAGGATCTTTTTTTGTTTCATCACCTTGGTGGGAATGGACTTCGTTAATCCATGACTACACCCTTACCTTGTCAGGGTCTTTGCTCTCGTTGTCCCATCCAGTGTCACCAGAGCTCCCAGTCATTCCAGACAGCCCCACGGGCATGATGGAGGGCGGGGTCTGTGCACATCCACCACCTATGGAAGGGTGTAGCAGTGATGGTGGAGTTTTGGTGCAGCCAACCAATGGGAGGGAGCTGTGGAGGATGAACTGGGCTGGGCTCAGACCAGGGGGCGGAGGGAGAGAGGGAGGGGGAGGGATCTGTGAGGAGGAAGAAGCGGCAGAGGAGGAAGGAGGGTGCTGCTGGGACTGGCTCTGATTGGCCTGTGAGAGGATCTGCATGACAGACATAAGAGAAAGCAATAGAACAATCAGACCTGATTTTGCTCCCAATTCATTTCCATGTGAGACAAGACAAGTCAAATGTGCCTCCAGTCATGAATTTACCCACCTCCTTCAATCTGACTGAACCTCATTCACAAAATCTCATGTCTCTCCCATATATTGATAGTTTGAGAGAGAGGGTGAGCTTGACCTCTCAGTTTTTTTACTGTTCTTGACTGTTTTTGACTGCACAACAAAATAACTCAAGCAGCACAGAAGAGATGGTGCAAGGACAGTGACAGAGATAGAACTTGGATAAAATGATGTTAAATGTACTTGGTGGAGTGCTGTTAGCACGCGAACAAAGCAAACTCTTAGATTTATGTTTACAATCCTATTTGCACCGTTTGGTTGATGGATCATCAGCAACTGACCAAAACCAGCCATCTGTCAAACAGAATGCACCAGATAAAGTCACGTACTATTACACCACGAGCAAGTACAGCCTGTGTTTCTGAAACTTGGCTGTGCTTTTTTTCCCCCCAACAATGGAACCACATCTTAATAACATATTTAAAAAAAGAAATCAGAACATTAACTTCAAATCAAGACTGATGAGAATGACAGAAATGAAATCAGTGAACATCACGCTCACCTGGCTGGTAGCTTGAATGAACTCTTGTGCTTTCGCTCTGCTGGCAATGTTGGCCTCCTCCATTTTAAAGAGCAGAGCAGTCACTGAGAGGGAGAATGACAGAGACCACTACTTCAGGAAAAGGACATTTACATTCATAGGGCTGAACATAAACTGATGATAACAGAATACATGGTATGATTTATTTTATACAGTAACTTGATAGATGATAGGTTTCCTGTCTCTAGAACAAGTTTGTAAAATAAAGTACATATAACTTTATAATGTTTCTTTGCCTCTTCAAATTGTTGATGTTTCATAATAACATGACAGACTTCTGTGAATCTAAGGAGGGAACTCACACGCTAGAACGCCTCCAGTTGTGCAGTCCACCCCAGTCTGCAGACTCCAGGGGAGGGCAGGCGCTGCTGGAGGGGGAGGAGGAGGGAGAGGTTTACTAGCAGACGAGGAGGACACAGAGGAGGAGGAAGAGGGGTCTGATGAAGATAGAGGCAGAGAAAGAGAAGTGAGTCCACAGCCTGCTGAAGAGGACGAGCAAGGAGGTGAGGCCAGAGATTTGGGTGCCTCATCGGGAGCAGGGGGCTTGGCAGTGGGTGTAGACAAGGCAATGCTGAGGCCAGCTCCCTGGGGGGTGGACAGGCTGGACGGACTGGACGCTGGGAGTGTGGGGCTGGTCTGAGTTGGACAGTCTTCAGCTAGGAAAGAAGGGTCTGGAGTCTTACAGCTGCTGTCCACAGTCTGAGAATCTGGCGAAGACTCCCTAGTGTCCCGCAAAGGAGCCATCGAGGGGGGAGGTGTGTGGGGTGGCGAGGATGAGGGTGGGAGCACACTGGTGGACGAGGATGAAGACGACGAAGAAGAAGAAGAGCAGGGTGCAGGGCCAGCCTGGCCAGTATGTGGACTGACTGACTTGCTTCCATCTCCAACAGCTGACTGGATGTCTAAGGAGGCTCCACCCCATCCCTCAGATGTAGCTTTTGTCTGGCTACCGTCTGCAGCTGTCGACGCTGCAGCTCCACCTTTTTCTCTCGTCTTCTTGGCCAGGCGACGGCGGCGCTTAGTTGCCAAAGATGATGAAGGGGACGAGGCAGAGGAGGAGGTGGATGTGGTGGAGCTTGGTTTTGTTTTCTTGGATTTCAGTCCTGCAGGACTGGTTAAGGAGGATGGTGGTGCAGCTAGGCTGCTGCGCTTGCCCATACTGCCCAGTTCTTTACTGCGGCTGCCAAGTGACAGCGGCTCTGAGCAAGGTTTGAGGAACGGAGACCTGCTCTCATTGTCCCTGCAGAAAACTACTGCAATTGAGCCACCCACCACAGAGCCCCCAGCACCCCCGCCTGTACCTCCTGGCCCTAGGAGGTCCATGCCCAGCTTTCCAGAGCCAACTGTAGCCCCCGTGGTGCTGCTCACGCCCTCACGCACCAGCACAGACACTTTGGACTGAAGCTTGCCTTTCCGACTGTTGCCAGTCTCTTTCTTGGATTTGCCAGAGCGACCCAAATCTTTTCTGCTGCCTTTGTCCCGATCTTTGTCCTTTCCCATCTTCCTGGCACGCTTTGCTGGCGCGAGGCCAGTTGAGACAGAGGCAGAGCCAGAAGTGACTGTCAGTGAGGAGAGGCATTTGCTTTTGGTTCTATTGGAAGAGGACGAGGAGGATTCAGATTGGCCAATTTTCTTTAATGTGCGAGATTTCTTTTTCGGGTGATGTCGTCCAGTCTTGGGGGCACTTTTAGTTTTCGGGCTGGGGACAGGTGGTTCTGGAGGCAGGGCAGTAGGTGGTGTATCCTCCAAAGATGGGTAGTCCGAGTCCAAAGCCTCACCATCCAAAGACAACACGTCAATCTCCAATTTGTCTGAATAGTGGTCCGACTCGTAGCTGTGATACCTTGGCGGTGAGAGCGACTGTGATCGGCTGTGACAACTTCCCCGATCCTCCACCTCTCCAGCCGAATGCCATTTCCTCTTCTTCTTCCTCTTGTGAGGCTTGTCAGATTCTTGCGTGGGCCGACAGGGGGAGGTCGGGGCCAGCCTCGGAGAGCCGGGTACGGTGGTGGTGGTTGTGGTGGTGGTGACTGTGATGGTTCGCTTGATGGCAAAGAGGTCAGACCCATTGAGGTCTTGGATAGACGGCGGGACAACAGGACGACCGTCCCGTCGCCGTTCCATCTCACGCTGCCTGTCTCTATCACCTTCCCTCTTTTCCCTGCTTCTTTTGGATCTCTTTGAAAAGCCCCGCTCTCTGCTGCTTGAATGTTGTCTTCCCTTCCTTTCCCTCTCCTTGCGAGAGCTAGAATCTTGATCTCTTTCATCTCTTCTACGGCCACTGGTGCGATTTTGCTCTCCCTCCCCATCCCTGTCTCTCTCTCTTCCCGTGTCTCTATCCCTCTCTCTGTCTCTGTTTCTATCTCTCTCCATGTCTCTAATTCTGTCCCTGTCTCTCTCTTTATCTCTATCTCTTTCCCTCTCTCTGTCTTTATCTCTTTCCCTCTCTCTGTGTCTTTCTTCAGAAAGGCTTGAAAAGGAGTGTCTAGTGTGGCCCCCTCTTCCTGAGGAGTTGCAGGATCGTGACGCCTCTGGGCTGCTGTGATGTCTTTTCTTCCTCTTTCGGCTACTGCTCCTGCTGCTTCTGATTCCTTTTACCTCCTTCCCAGTCTTGTGCCCCCGCTCCTTTTCTTTGCTCCTCTCCCGACCTCCCTCTTTGTCCTTCCTTCTCTTCTTTCTTCTCTCCTCCTTCTCCCCAGACTTCCTATCCTTGCTTTTCTGGCGGTCACGGTCCTTGGAGCTCTTGGAGGATTTGCGGTTCTTGCTGCCTTGCTCCACAGGGGGTGTGAGAGGGGAGGAGGGCGTAGAAACTGGCGGATGGGAGGGAGGAGGTGGTGGCTGAGGAGAGAGGGGGGAAGAAGCAGGAAAAGAGAGATATCTTTCCTTCCGCCTGCTGACCAGTTTCCGTCTCAGATCCTCCACTCCTACCACAGGCTCGTCCTCGGGGTCCCTGTCCACCTCCCAGGTGCCCTCTGTACGCACAGACACAAAGCCGTCCCCATCCAGCACCCGGAGGATGCGTTCTGGCTTTGAACCAAAAAAGGAGACGCTGGGAGAATTCAAGGGGAGGAGTTCTCCAGCTGCTCTCTTATTGCTTCCTTCTCTGTCAGCAGCACCAACTATCTCCCCTTCCTCTATCTCAGAGTCAGCACTCTCCCTCTGCTCTCCAGCTTTGGTGGTGCTATAGTTCACTCTCCTCCTCAGAGGGAGCTGGGCGGCCAGACAGGGGCTTGGCAGATTAGTTAAGGTGTCAGTAGAATCTGGAGGTTCTTCCTCTTTCTCCTCGTCATTATCTCTGTCAATGTTTCTCTTCAACCCCCTCACTTTGCCACTCCCCTCATCTGCGTCTGATGCTGGAGAACCAGTGGGGTCAAAGGGGTCATATTTCTCACCTTCCCCCTCCTCCCCCTTTACTCCCTCAGTTGGATGGAAAGGATCATACATCTCCTTTTCCCTGCCCTCTTCTTCACAATCAACACCTGACTGCACTGAAGTGTGAGGGAAGGAATCCGAAGAAGTGGTGTTGGGTGTAGGCGTGGAGAGAGACTGCGCTGCTAGAGAGGCAGAGGTGGAGGACACCCTGGCCACCTCCGTCCGCTGGGGCTGACTCTTTACATGGTTCTGATAAACTGACGAGTTGGCACAGACAGAGGAGGACGTCGACAAGGGTGAAGATGGATCAGATGAAGGGGAGGACAGAGACAGGGAGGGAGAGCGGGGTGGAGGGCTCCTGGCAATCTCTCTAACTCCACTTGGGGAAGAGGAGGCGGCAGGCCTCCTTTTGAAGCCTGATGCTGGAGTCAAGTCCATGGGCCAGGAAAACTGGTGATCCAGATGTCAGACAGAGGGACCTGGAGGTCGGTAGAGACGAGCAAGGCCACACCGGAAAAATGGAATCCAGGAATAAACCTAGTAGAAAGGACAAGACACATGCAGTCTTTATCCTACAATGAAAATCTAACTGGAAATGTTAAACTCACAGAGGCAAAAGCAACCTGTGACATCATTAGTGACCATTTCAATGATCTTGCAGGGGTATAAAATGGTTAATTACTTATAAGTAATAAATTTCGCATTGACAATTCCACTTCTGCATTCTATTCATTTGAATTTCTATTCATCTGAAGGCAGAAATAATGTGCAGAACAGAGCCTGACTGAGGATTTGCTGTTTTTTTTGCAAGGACAAAAAATAAGATCCTGTTTGTCTATATTATAGGTGTACCAATACATCAGCATGACCAATATTAACCTTATCACAGATATATCTCCAACATTGCATACATCTGCCAATAAATAATAAGAAATGATAGTAGAGTCCACAATCAAACATTTGGTATTAGCTTTGCCGTGTGAGGTTTCACTTAGGATAAAGAACAAACCAGAGAATGTTTGAGATAATGTTCTCAATGATAACAACAGGTAGAGATTATATGTCCAAGAGGAACTCATAAGTGCAATGTATGATTCATGCTAGTCAGTCTGTGGTGTACAGAGCATATGCTGATCATATTGTGCATACAGCCTAGATATACATTAGTAACTAACAATATTTTACCACAACATGCAGGTGTGTAAACAGAGACACCTCCTACAGAGGAGAGGAATGTTCCACTAAAACTTTGCTGTTTCATGTACTTAAATACAGCGAGGAGCTAGACAGGGGCTTTGGAGCCAACAATGAACTAGCATCAGAGGAACAGGACAGAGAGATCAGCTTCAGTGAGAGTGATCCTCAGACCAAGCAGGAGTCAAACAAGTCACGTTTTGACATTTCGATCTGCTCACCACCACTTTTGTTTACGCCTAACATTTAAATGCAAGTTAGCAAAGTGTTAGAGTTCAGGATAGTTGATATTAGTTACAAAATCAGGCTGCTGGGTTATACTAACCACCACCATGACTAGTGATGGCTCGGTGCAGAGTCAGTCCAGTCTTGCAGCCCATTGTTTTTCTAGGTTGCTGTTTTGCCAAAGTCTTGAATGCTTGAATGCTTTCTGATGCTGAACTTTCTCATTTTCTATCTTTCCGGAGTAGCGTTTACTAACTCAATGCCTTTGTGACTCTTGATGGTGACAGAAGAAACGGCATGTGTCTTGCTTTCTTTTACACTTTGCTGTAAATGAGCTCCCTCTTAGCCAGTGTTCACCTGAACGTTCATGTTGACGCTGGGAGACGCCGATGCTAGCTCGCTCAACATCGTTGCAGATAAAGTTGTACACGTCGACTACATTATTTGGAATCCGGTTCTGTCGCTGGCCATAAATGAGACGTAGCTTCATTAATGTTGTATTGCTGCACACCCTGTGTAAGGATGTGTCGGCAGCAGGCGTTCCGTTAGCTGCCTAGCTAATTTAGCTTACAGTAGCTAGCTAGCTAAAGGCAGCAAGAGGGGCTGTGCGCTAATGAGTTACCTTCAGTCCGGAAATATGCAGTACCAGATTAAAGCCTCCGTCTTGCATTTGCCGGCATCTCTTCTTATGGCCTCAAATTAACCGTTAGAGTACAACATTAACTGCTTTTTGCCGTTTTAAAACCGCAGCAGCAGCAGCAGCCCCATTCCCTCAATCGCCGCCATCTTCCTTCCCCTCAAACCGGACGACAAAGCATGATGGGAAACATAGTTTTGTGCGCATTCATCACTGGTCCGTGTCTTCCTCATGTCTCCTCTAAATAACATTACAGCCCCATTCAAATGAGAGATGATCACATTTAACATCAGTGACAGACAGATATGTCGTAGCATTACATTTAAAGCAGTCAAAGCTATCAATCAGCCACTTTTAGGTCTATCAAGTTGCTGACGCAACTATTGAACGTGAATAATTATTAGCATTAACAATGGCAAATTTGAATTAATTTACAGATTGATTCGTTAAAAAGCTTTTAACTTTAAAAAGCTTATTCATTTCTTGTGCATTTAAATAAGGCACACGAAATAATATAAAATAAAATAAAACAACAAATATATCTCAATTATCTCATAATAGATTTTTTAAAATGAAACTGGAATGCATTTTTGCTGGAACTTTTTGTTTTCATTTTGTGATTGCTGGAATTTAAAGACGCCCTTGAATCTATAATCAGTACATCAGCTAAAAATGATGACAGGAAACATTTTCCATAAGTAAGTATTATTGCTTGTTGTATTTAGTTTAACAACTTTAACATGTCTAGCATCATCAGATCTGGTGGCTCAGCATTTTCAATTCATATAACTTTTATTATCATTTATTCAATTATCAAGGGGAAAATTTAAATATTTGTACAGATTTTTTTATTTCAAAATTGATTACACAAACCAAGTCGAGCATATATAAAACATCAAATATCCACTTTGGAATCATAAACAAGATGCATTAAATCATATGCTGTGACACAACCAAAGCATTTTGCACTCATTTGCAATCCCAACAAAAGCAGAATCTTTACAGCTAAAACATAATGCTGCCAAAGGAGACTGGGAGAAGCTACTAGCAGCTCTTCAAAAGAGAAGAGAGCCTTTATTCGGCCCCAAATGTCCCACAACTATATTTACATGGACATCCAGGAGCCACAATGACGTGGTAAGATTTGGTAAGAGACACACACACACACACACACACACACACACACACACACACACACACACACACACACACACACACACACACACACACACACACACACACACACACACACACACACACACACACACACACACACACACACACACACGATTAAGGCCACATGAAAGCCAAACTTCTGAATTGCGAGAGTTTAAAGTGAATTTTGAAAAAAAAAAAAATCTCTCCCCCCTAAGATTTTCAGAATACAGCTTCAATT
Organism: Pempheris klunzingeri; assembly: GCF_042242105.1. NCBI lineage: Eukaryota > Metazoa > Chordata > Actinopteri > Acropomatiformes > Pempheridae > Pempheris > Pempheris klunzingeri. The sequence continues at coordinate 5,940,360 of NC_092028.1, forward strand.
ATGAAATAATTTTTTTCATTCCAACCTTGAACTAATAATTCTAGCTTCTCACAATTCTCAGCCCGCAGTTTCTTTTTCAATGGACCCTTATCTTCTGGGAAACATCTACTCTATAAGAGAAAGCACAAAACAAACAAGGCAAAATACTTTCCATACAACAGCAGTATGTTTGGAGAGGTTTGGAGAGTTTGTTTGTAGCATCCAGTCAATGTGATACCAATGACAAATTAGCCTTTATATTCCTGGATTTTCATAGTACAGAGAACAGCTTGTATGGCAAAGTGGTCAATACATATGGCATGGAACATTTCGGAATTTATTTTCACTTTGAATAAAATACAGACAGTACATAGGCACAAAATAAATTCCAAAAAGTTTATAGTGCATATTGGAAACAATGTGCACTAAAAACTGAATGGCTCTCTTTAAACTACAATTTCTTGTGCACAAGTTTTCTTGTATGCACATGTTAACAATCCCACATTTTTCTGTTTTCTGCAAAAAGCATAACTTAATAAAGCAAAGCAGCAACATCCTTTTACTGAGGTCTACAATGAACATGTGACTATGTACTCACATCTTGGGTTATCTGTGCAGAACAACAAACCATTTGTCATGTATAAGCAAAATTACTCAAAGTTGTATGTGTGAATAATGTTTGGCTGAACACTAGTCACTGGTAACTAAACTTGAATGTTCTGTGAACTACAAGCAGAGTTTCTAATGTGCACTAAATTATTTCCAGCGCACACTAGAATCTGGACTTCTTTCTTCATGTTTCTTTCCAGAGCTCTGTACATACAGTAGCTTATAAAAACTGTCTTTCAGCTGAATATGTCTTTATTCACCCAAAAAAAAAAAAACACAGTAACTCACTAATATGAATATAGCATTACAATGAAATATAACAGAGCGTCAAATCAATTTGAAAACTGCTGTTGGAGCTGGAGGGAGAAAACATAGGAATCTTTTTTTTTTTTTTTACTTGTTGATATGCATCCAATTGTGTGCTGTAAAGTATTAGAAAGATATGTTATGTGCACAGTTATCAAAAATAAACCAGAAATGATTATAATGTCCATTTTGTGCACATCCATTGCCTTATTACCTGTTTAGCGCTGATCTGTTTTGGTTTTCTGCATCCATCCCAGGCTACATAGCAATGGGAACGGACAGAGGATGGGTGAAGAACAGAACACAAGTCTAAAAACGTCCGTTCAAGAATCACCAACTTGAATCTGAAGATGCACTGGAACAATGGCATGTCGTTTACTCCAGCTCCAAAGCACTTATTACATGAGCAGAGCCTCTAACTAAATCGGCAGCTTGCATGGATGCGTCAATTTAAAGCTGTTGCTGAAAGAACACAAATACACAATAAATAATCAGTGCTGGATATAAAGTAACAGTCAAGTGGAATCTATCTAACAGATTCCAAGAGTTGTTGATTGTTGATGTCCTGATTTACAAAGCACCACTGGCTGGGTCTATGACATCACCAACGGAACCTGACCAATCCAACGGGCAGATCTGCTAAAATGTTCCTAACCCTTATGATGCTCTGAAAGTAAAACTGAAAAGACTCCTGTTTTAGAAGAATCATTCCTGATCATCTTACATTCATCTAACCAAATCAAGTGCATTGCCCTGTTTCAGCTAGCGTTGCTAGCTACAAGGTCAAAACATCAGCAGTGTCCCAGCTCCATACACTCCATACACTTAACTGAGTCTAAGCTGATTCTGAATCCACTTGGCTTCTCCTTAGGACACCCACTTTACCAAGCCAGAGGGGGAATAAAGTCATAATATTACAAGAATAAAGTTGCAATTTGGGACAATAAGATCACAATATTTCAAGAAAAAAATTGTAATATTACAAGAATAACATTATAATTGTGTGATAAAAAAAATCTTATGAGACTAAAATTGTAAAATGTGGAGTAAACCACCCAGTTTTTAAGGAAATATATTGGGATATCAGCAACCAAAAATAATAGCATGTGCTGATGTGCCAAAGAAAAAATAAATGTTGTTTGTGAACTCTACATTAAAGTAGAGCTTCACAAGGTGCTCCACATTTGTCATTTAAATGCTCTTCTGATATTTCCCCTCTAAAACAACCCATAAAATTATGACTTTACTCTCTAAATGTTGTGACTTTATTCTGGTAATATTACAACTGTGTTCTCAAAATGATGTTTTTTTCCCCCTCAATATGGGCCTAATACAGTGCAGGCCGCAGATTGTATCATTCCTTGTTAGTATAAAACTGTAAAATGCTGTATGTTGATTGTAAAAAAACACCCCAGCATACTCCAAAGTTGAGTATATAGAACATACTATGTACCGTTAGTATGTAGTATGGAATTGGGACAAGGCAATTGTGAGGCAGCAATTTCTCATTTAACCTTTGCTACTCTGTCAGGACAATGGGAAGACCCAGGTGCCCTTTTAATGCGCAGTCTAAGCATTTGGCACTATACAATTATCTTTACTTACGGGACAGCATTCTTTTTACCATCTACTGACCCCAGCAATGGTGTTACCACAAACCAGGATTGAACTCTTTAAGGGACAGACCGCATGGAAGTCTGTCTGAGAAGAAGTAAAACTCCCCTCCTTGCTCAAGCATACCTACCATGCTCTGCCAAAATAAAAGCCACATACAGTACATCCCTTTCTAGAACTTGTCACCCCCTCTTCCACGGCAGAAATGGCAGTGAAAGAACGTGAAAAGCGCCAGAAGAAGCGGGGTTGTTTGGAGCAGGCGGCATACGAGGACGGAAGTGTAGAGTGAAGCGGGTCAAACCAAACCTTTTGTTCTCATCAACACCTTTAAATAGCTAAACACTCAAAATCTTAACATTTCCCCTTCTTTATGTGCCTCTCACTCTTTGGCTCCCTGCTGCAGAGGTCCTGAGTTAGAGGAAGTGCAAATGGCTCACAAAGCGATGCACCTCCTGCTTTCAGACCAGCCCAGCATCCTTGGCCATCTTGTAAAAGGATCCTCTTTGAGCGATGAGCTTGGCGGGGGAGTCAAACTCTGTCATCTCTCCCTTATCCAACACCAGGACCCTAGGAGATCCAGAATACTGATGAAATTATTTCTATACAGCCGGCAGGAAGAAGTAACAAGAAGTAACGGTGCAATGCTGCTTCTTCTGCAATAACATCCTCTGCATTTGCTATCACCTGTGTGTGCATGTGCTTATTTGAATCTCCAGATTACATCAGAATCCATCATTTTAGGGTAACAAAAAAGTAAAACATAAATTATATTTACCTTGGATGCAATAATAATGATAATAATACACACACACAGACAGCCCACAGTACCTGGTGTAGTCCATGATGGTGTTAAGGCGATGAGCTATTGTCAGGACTGTGGAATCCTCAAACTGAGAGCGGATAGTGGACTGGATCAGGTTGTCGGTCTCCATGTCCACAGCCGCTGTGGCCTCATCTAGAACTAGGATCTTGGTCTTCCTCAGCAGAGCTCTGGCCAGGCACAACAGCTGCCGTTGACCCACGCTGGAGGCAAAACACACAGACGTGCTTAAACAGGCTGGAGGCTGCACATCAGCAAACAGGGCAACACTTCTTCCTAAAGGTGTGTTTGGTCCTTGCTGCTCAGGTGTTTTGAAATGGATGGGCCAATCTAAGTGTTAGGTTGGGTGGCCCGTGGTCATCTTTGGGTTGGGTAAACTTTTTAGGACCCATGAAGCGCTCTGCTGTCTACCTACTGATGCATGATCATGTGTTGATGGAAGCTTGCAGTGTGTACTGGAGTTCGGTAGTCTGAAGTCTGCTGCATAGAAGGTTAAGCTTATTAATGAATTTTTGCTACTGACAGACTCAGATTGTTATTTGAAGAGTCTAAAAACTTTACAAAAAGGATCCCTACAGAGACAGACCATTATATTGCTCTCTTCAAAGCCACCAGACTCCAATGGCAAAAACATTCATTTGACCTCAGAAAACGTGGGAGTTGCTGCTCTATCGCAGCCTCGATAGGTTAGTTTGTTTCTGTTATTGTTTGACTTTGGCGTTTTAAAGGTTTAGTTCAGATTAATATTTGTTCGACAAAATAAGAAACAGGTGGAATAGTTAGTGAGTGAGAACAGTGTTATTGTTAACGGCTGTTTCTGTGCTTGGCTGTATGTAAAGCAGTTATACCTCAGGTTCTCTCCTCCTTCACTACACTCATGGCTGAGTTTGTTGGGAAGGCTGGACACAAAGTTCTTGAGATGGGAGTATTCCAGAGCCCTCCATACTTCTTCATCGGTGTAGCTGTCGAAAGGATCCAGGTTCATCCTCAGGGAGCCTGAAAACAGCACTGGGTCCTGAGGAGGGGAGAGGGTTGCATGTCTGTGCATCACATCATGGGACCAGCTGTTTTGCCATTTGGATTTCTCAGACGGTTAGCTTAGAAGTTAGCTGTACCCTATTTCGAGGTCTCTATCTGCCAGGGGCACTGAAGCTGCACCTCCTTAACAGATTACATGCTTTATACTTCCACTAAAACCATCATTGAGTCCTGCCCAAGTGTCACCAAAACTACACAAGGGACACAATGGACTGATATACTGTACATTGCTGTGTGTGTCTTACAAATTCGAGCAAAGACAATCCACATTGGCAATAGATACAATGAGGAAATACTCTGTCACTATGAATTCAGACTATGAAGAAGGTGTCACCTGTCAATTGGGGCACAGCTGTTGTTTCTTTAGCCTGGAAATACCTAGCATCAGCTAGCATATAACTAGTCAGGTGCCTCGTAGGCATGACGCCATTTTCCAAAGTTTACCTGAGGCCAGCTGTCATTTCCATCCCAGTTAGACCATTCTGGTGTCATTTAACTCCCTGTTCTTCTGCATCCCTTCTGCACTGACCTGCGGTATGATGGTGATTCTGGAGCGGAGGTCATGGAGGCCCAGCTGAGCAATGTCCACCCCATCAATGAGGATGCAACCCTCGGCTGCCTCGATCATCCGGAACAGCCCCAGCGTCAGGGATGACTTCCCTGCTCCAGTGCGTCCCACAATCCCAACCTTATGAGTAGATGTAGCAGCAAATGTTACAGACATACTGTGCACATACATACATCAACTCAGATGTAATACAGAAACACAGTCATGCAAAATCCCTCATAAGTTCCCCTGCAGTCAAGATGTTAAAACAGACCTTTTCTCCTCCAGTAATGGTGATGGTGATGCTGCGGATGGCCGGGTCAAGATCGTGGCGATAGCGCAGGCTGAAACCTTTAATGTCTATGCAGCCCTCAGTGGGCCAGCCTGCAGGGAGGTTGGAGGGCTCATGTTTCCATTCTGCCTGGTGGTGACAGAATACACATTTCAATCACTATGTTACAGAAAGAATACTTAATATTTACCGCTAAAGAAACAAATAAGTGGTCACAGCCCTTGTTGGAGTGCTGTGGAGTTCAGAAATGGATATAGTTTTTTGTAGTTGTGTGAAACTGTAGTAATGCAGACACATGCTCCCTCATAAGACACTGAAAACTGATCTCTGGAATTAGTTTTTCTTTGTACCTCTTTCGCTGTGTCACTATACTCCTTCACTCTCTCCACGGCCACTATGTTGGTCTCCACATCAGAGGACATCCTCACCAGCCAGGTCAGAGATGCAGTCAGCTGCACACGGGACAGAGGGAGGCCAAGATTAAAACAAAAACTCAAACATATCGGGTCACTTCACCACTTTGAAAAAGATGCTTTCCCTTACATATATCTGTGCGACTAATTTTGGTTTTATTTATCCAGGTTTTCAGATGTCTGTCGCACATCTCTGAATCCAACCCAATACAATGGAGGTGAATGAAATTTAGATCGAAAGGTAGTGATTCAAAGTGATTCATACACTGAATGATGCAATGATATACAGACAAGTGACAAGTTAGGAAAAGGAAAACCTGGAGTTTTGAGGCTGATGTGTATATGGATTTTCCTAGAATAACTAATCCTGCAATAATATATCAACCAATGTTTATTTATCACATAGCAATAACAAATCATTTTTATAAGAATAATGATAACAATTACCAGTAACTCAACACCTCAGGCCAAAGAAATGTGCACACAGAGTGGTTTCTTACCTGCCACTTCTCTCTACCTCTGGATATGTGTGATGTGAAGTGGAACTGGTAAGATAGGTATGAGTATAAGCATTTACCTGGAGGGCATAGGAGATAGACAGCCCCATAATGCCTGGACTGAGGTTCTCTCTGGCTATGACAGCAAACAAAGCAGCAAATGACACAATGAAGTTTCCTACAAACTCCAGGCGAACTGCCAGCCACCTAAACAAAGACAAATTCAAGGGAACAATAAGGAAAGACGACTCTGTGGGAACAAAATGCATCTGGATCTCTGTTCAATTGTGTTTTCCTCCCTAAAGACAATGCAGTAAGTGAAGGAAGAGTGAGCAGTAACAGTGTCTAACCTGTTTGCGACTATGCTGGGATAGTAAGCCTTCTGGTTATGGTCCACCCGCTGGTCGCTCTCGTGGATGAAGCGTTCCTGTTCGCCAAAGGCTCGGATGACGGAGGTGCCCAGCAGTGTTTCATTGAAGTGAGTGTAGATGGGTGAGCGGCTGACTGACTCCAGACGCTTCAGCTGTCGAGATGATGCCACATAAAACCTCTGGACAGAAGAAGGAGAGAGACGTCTGACAAAACTTCAATCACACTGATTAACCAGACTGAAGTGAATACAGGGCAGCAAGACGTAGGAGGATAGTGACACTTCTTTTTGAGGATCCTTATGTCCACATCAGATGAAGATCAGTGTGGGAACTGTAGACCTTTTGAAAACATAGTCCCCTGTGTTAAGGAAACCAAAATGCATTGAACATGTATGAAGTTTTGCCTTCTGAAAAATTCCAACTAACCTGCACAAAAAAGTAGAGCAGACCGAGAAAGGGAATGATGATAGCTACCAGCGGTGTGGCAGTCAGGATGATTACGCAAGAACCCAACACATTGAACATAGAGCCCATGAACATCTTGATAATACTGGGGATCACAGAGTCAATGGTATCCATCTCCTTGGCAAAGCGGTTGACCAGGTTGCCGCTGGGGGTTCGCTCAAAGAAGGACATAGGTGAGCGCAGGACATCATACAGAAGGGACTGGTGGAGGCAGCGGGATGCCAGGATGCCCCCGATGGACATGGAGAGCGAGTAGCCAAAGACTGCCACCCCTGAAAGAGAGCAGTGGGGTTTACAGGGTAAGATGATCTGAATACGCTGCATGAATTTCAAAGCACGCTTTTACACAGTTAAGTCCGAAAAGTACCCTACTGTGAAAAGCATGAAAGACCATCCATACCATGAGAGAGGACTATAACAATTAACACGATGGTAGCGACGCAAGCTCTCTTACAAGAGTTGAATTTTAGGAATCAACATCAATTTGATGATATCCTAATATCATGGCGATCATCACAGAGGACATCAGAAAGGACTAAATGAACCTCAGAGACCATCAGCACCACAGATTGTTTGGCAGTATATCACTTAAAATGTTCAAATGTGTAAGTCCTGATGGATTTTGATCTGAAGTGATCCCTGCGATACCATTCTCCACTGTTTTTGTCTTCATAGTTGTGGGGTGGAATCTGCCATCCACTTGAGTTAGAATGATTTTTAAAAGCAGTATATTTGTAGTCATCATTACAGTTATCTTTTTACACAAGTGTCACCAGAACTTAGCGACACAATGAGCTGCACTTTCAGCTCCAAGTGAACTAGTCGTCGGAAACTTTGCGTCCTAAGTCTTAAACAAGTCATTACTTTTCTCTGCTGCAAACCACACTTCCACACTTGCTTGTGCAATGTGATTGGTTGATGGTAGTATATCTGCGCGTATCTGTCAGGAACATTCAGGGTTGATTGCCCCTCCTTCAAACACATTTTAGAACATCGTTATTCAGTCTTTGGGGTTGAGGAGGATGTCAAGTCCAAGTGTAGGCATGAGTCGTTGGTGTTGGTCTTTTTTTTTTTTTTTTAGTAGTGAGAGTAGTGTCTATAATCGCTACATTCATGGCTCCTGTTGTGTCATGTCTCAAGTCATGTGAGTAAGTCCCTACCTCTGACAGATAGCATGAGCGGTAAATAAGAAAATTTGCTTCTTCATATCCCTTCACTATAAATCTGGTAGTGATTGAATGCTGCAGCTGATCTGATGCAACAACAAGTTGCCTTAAAACTGCAGCGCCACAACAAGAAATGTTCAGACTGACAGCAAACCTTCGTTAGCCCATTATTAACCGTTAGAATGACTGGGGATGTATTTAGTCTAGGCAAAGACACCATTGAAGAAGCATCCATGTTCTTATCGTGTGTCAGATCGATTCTTTTCCTTAGTTTCCTTAAGCTTCTCTCCCTAAGACCACCTCACCTTGGGACAGGCCAAGAGAGCCGTACACCCCGAGCCTCATCAGTCTGTTAGGCTGAGTGCCATTAACCACAGGGTCGTCAGTCCATAGGCTGAGCCAGTAGTTGGAGAACAGGGAGACCAGGTGATGGGTGAGGAAGAGCATCAGACTGATGAAGGACAGAAGAACTCCGATGGCTTTCAGATAGGCCCAGAACACAGACAGCTTGACCTGGAAAGGGACAGGAGAGCAGGTGGGCTAAGGCTGTGGGACATGGATATGTATTGATGAATTCTTCTGCTCTTTTGTGGTTGAGCATGTCAAAGCCTCGACTTACCCGTCCAGTGCTGGCCTTGTCAGCGTCTGTTAACTTGCCCACCTCGGGGTTCTTGGCCTTTTTGGTCACCACGTTGCCGTCTTTGCCCGTCTGAGAGAGTTTGGACACACTGCTGTCACCCACACTGCTACATACAAGGAAAACACAAATAAACACAGAGGAGATGAGCAACTATTATATACAATTACACTCAAAATTATTCAACCACCCATTGCAGATTAGGTGTACTGGCAAAATATACAAACTTTTCATGATGAAATAGATATTTAAGTAATGAGCCTCATGTATGCAGATTTCTTCTCAGGGGCATTTTTTTTATTTTGCAGAACACAGGAGGTTCTGACCTACCACTGCCCTCGACTGGTTAGTTTGTCCGTGTTCTTTTCTGATACAGAAATAATTTGTTTCCCTTTAAAAACACCAGTCACACAATGACACAAACAAAAGTTTGGGCCCAATTCCAAAACCCACCAGTAATTTCGAAACCAAAATATGCATGTTTAGAAATACCTTAGCCTTTAAAAAAAAAACATTCGGAGCAGTTCAGACCTGTCGTATGATTGATAGACTAGGCATGATAAGTTTTTTTGGCCTTGAATACAATGAATTACAATAATCTAACTGATATTATATGACTGTCTAAGTGTCTTGACATCAGGTTGAAAGAGAAAAGATGACTGAACAACTTTTGTAATTTGTGTTCAAATGAACACTGATATACAATACAATGATGGTCCTGAATTTTTGTTTATATAAAATATGTCCCAATGGCAGAGTATATACACTGAATTATGGGGGGGCAAGGCACAATCCTTGGGACCCTGTTATTCTGAGTATTCAGTTGTCTGTAGTTCAGTGCATCAGTTGTTAGAGAAGGTAAGAGAAGATGAGATAAGAACACAAAAATGTTCTTGCATGAGGTCCAAGCCTGCAATATTAGCTTCACTCACCCAACAAGAGCAGTCACACTGCCATTCTCCACTGCTTTGGTTCCAGCCTTTGGTACAGGTTCTAAATGTAGGAAGGAAACAAAAAAATATCTGTTTTTATGACAAAGATTGATCCCTAAATATTATCTGCAATCACTGCAGCAAGATCCAAACCAGTTAATGTTCACTGAGCAGATTGATCAGTCTCAGCAATGCAATGACAAACCTCTCCTCGTTTTAATCAAGGAAAACAAAAATCTACTTTAAAAGGCTAATTTCCACCTGACATCATGTGTGGGGTGTGTCTCACCACTGTTGTCAGTTTGGTCGACAGCTGTGTATGTTCGCAGAAACTCAGCGAAGGCTCCCTCTGTGGCCATGAGCTGCTGGTAGGAGCCCATCTCTGTGATCTCTCCCTCCACCATGACCAGGATCAGGTCGGCCTGGGGCAGGTAGCTCAGCCCATGGGTGACCAGCACACGGGTCTGCACACATGCAACATACTTACTGTAAATCATTACAAGTCACCACAATCATAATGGTCCAAAAACCATTAAAACTTCTGAAGCCATATATCATACACCCTCCATCCCACTGACATAATCTGTCAATATCACATTTTTTGGATGCCATGAAATTTTGTTCCAACATTCATAGCTCCTAGTAAATCTAATGACTTTGATGGTCCCCTGTCAGAAGCAACATGAAGCCAAATGATATAATACTCTAAAGGGTCCTGGAGCAACGATAAGTCAACACAGGAGGAAGTCTATGACACCAGTACCAGGGGATGGCTTTGTGCCATGTTGTTGGAAGTAAATAGTTACAAATTATAGACATCATGCCGTTGGATTGATTATGGACATATGGAAATCTGATGTGAAAAACACTTTAGACTATAACAACCAGTGGATCTAATTCATATTTGTTATCTGGAATCTGGGCGGGGGGGGGAAATCCCCCAGTGTTCAAGCCACACAAGCCACCACAGTGCCAGTGCCCGTGGCTGTTGCAGTTCTAACCATTCATTCAGAAGCTATTCATCCTAAACCTGAAGAACAGTGGTTTCACATAAGACAAGAATTTACACCTGTACTGTGTGCTGTGTACATCCTACAGTGTACGGCTGAAGGGCCTGTGGGCAATTCATGGGAACTAAATGACTGGATTTCCAGTAATAGCTTGCCAAATAGTGTTACCAGAAGTAATTTATTGATATGTATATTTAATTATACAATTATTAAATAATTAAAAACTAGTGAAAAGACAGCAGCTGACAGATAGATGTGTTCGACTGTTCTTTGCCTTTCCTTCACTCCTGAAACTCACATTACACCACAAATGTTCTGTGATTCTGTGATGTAATGACATAGCTTTCTCTCAGTTGTGTTATTCCATGCCTATAACCACAACACAAATTTGTGTGAAAATATTAGATATTTCCATACCATGAGCCTCTATATGGTGCTTTAGGTTGGTTAAGCTTGAGGTCACACACACACCTTGTCCTTCAGCAGCCCCTCTGGGCCAAAGACGTGTTCAAAGATGTGCTTTCCCACGTGAGCATCAACAGCAGACAGCGGGTCATCCAGCAGGTAAACAGCACGGTCACAGTAGACGGCCCTGGCCAGACTCACTCTCTGCTTCTGACCTCCAGACAGATTCACTCCCTATTCAGAAGAGAGATGGAGAAAAAGATAGAGATAGAAGTGGATACCTTCTCACAGACTGCTGTGCCTTGTGTGTCTGTGTTGATTTCATAAAATTGACTTCTAACAAAGGTTAAAAGGAGCATTGTCAACAAGTTAGGCAAAACTCAGGGACCTTCTCCTCTGGGGGCTGCAGTTCCCTCGTATGTAGGGTGGGGCCTGTGGCTTGAGTGGGGGTTTCCCCTTGACCAGTAACCAGAGTCTTTGGGGACTCCAGTCCAGTTTATTGTCTCAGAAGCATTGCAGCCTTGCAGTAACTCAAATTTCTTGTGATTTTTTTAACTACTGTAAGACTCATCCTTTAACTTTTTTTTGTCAAAACGGATTATTTTCCTCAGTCCATCTCAAAAAGTCAGCCAGTTAATCTTCCTCAAGTGTAAGTTTGAAATGAATACAGGATCACATTTCACACACATTTCTCAGGTTTAGAGTAAAAACTCAACTGATATCTAAAGAGGTTTACATTTAATCCGTCTTAGTTTTACGCTAGTTTTAAAGTCTGGTGTGTAAAAATCAATCCTTGTTAGTGCACCCAGCCTAAGCAGCTCAAATGGCTTATTCTAGACAAGAGAAACTTATGTATTGGAGAAAGCTCAGTGCCAACTTAAAAATATCAAAACAATAACCGTGATATTTCCCCCTGGTCCCCAAAACTGCTGTCAGTTGCTGAGACCCAACCAAGAGTGTTTTCAGTGCAGACGACCTTTGAACTCTCACTCATATAACGCATATAAATGGACTGTGTGGTCATGAGTTGATACCTTCTCTCCGATCTCGGTCTCATCTCCAGCAGGAAGGATCTCCAGGTCCGGCTGAAGGGCACATGCCTCCACCACGCACTGATACCAGGCCTCTCTCCTCTCCTGACCAAATATTATGTTGCCTTTCAATGTGGAATTCTGGATCCACGCCTGCTGGGGAACGTAGGCCACCGAACCCTGCAGGGCAACACACGCCAGCACACACATTGTAGATTTCCTGGCATTCTGTAGTTGAAGACAAGCAGCCAGAGAGAGCGCAGTCCTGCTCCTCTGATTTAATGTTCCCACAGTCCATGGGTATGTAATATCACTTGCCAATAACCACTCACATTAATGGGAAAACCAGCATGATGTCATTACATACAGTGAGTTTCTCTAAGCACCCTCAACTCGGACTGCCTTCTATCTTCACTGATACCTTGCCACATTTGATTCTGTGAAATGGCCAAACAACAAAATGGACTGTACATTTTCTGACATGATTAAATGTGATTCTGAGATACAGAGAACTTTATGTGGAATAATAATAATATAATGGAATAACAGTTTTCCAGGAGCTGTGTTACTCAGCCCTGAAAATCTCATATTACTCCATGTTGGAAAAGCAGCAGACTAACTATTTTAGTGCACGTTGCCGTGAACGAGCGTCTCGCTATTTCAGTGCGTTTGTGTGAGAGAGTGAGAGCAGCCACCTTCACCGCCACGGTTCCCTCCAGTTTCTCCATCTCTCCAAGCAGGGCGGAGAGCAGCGAGGACTTTCCTGAACCCACGTGTCCCACCACAGCTACCAGAGACCCATCTGGGATACACACATTCAGCCTGCAAACACACAGGGAGACTCAAGTCAGTTCAAGTCCATCTAAGGAACCAGGTTCAATTATTAATAGAGAATTAATACAATACTTAAAAATCCAGATGTATTATTTGTAAGTCTATAAATAATTACTAGTTTGCTGTTTTGTATGATACTGTGGTATTGTTGTTTAAAGACAGACTTGTCTTTTAAATTAGGACGCATGTGTTGTGGGAAAGTCTGTATTTTGAGAATGACATTGTTTTAATGTTTTTGTTTTTTACTTATATGAATGCACTGAAGCATCCGGAGGGAAGATGACACATACTTCTTGAGCGTCGGTGATTCTGTTCTGCACCAGCTGAAAACTCCATCCACTATGGAGATACTGTGTGGGGCTGGAAGAGAGACAGACGAGCTGTATTCATATAGTGTGTAAAGCACAGGACAGAGGATTTACACAACATGAGGGCATGTACAATTCAGTGAGAAGGAGGAGGGCACAACAGACAAAGACATATATAGAAAAGCAGAAAATAAAAACAAAGACTCACAGCCTGCGACAGCTTTGTGCTCCACACTGTCTTCCTGCAGCTCCTCGTGTGACAGAAATACTCTCAGTCGCTTCAAGGACACACTGGCCTGAAGGCAAGCACAGAGGGAGGAAAACCCACAGAAACCAAGAGGGAGGTTGACAAGGCTGATTCATAATTCATGTAGTCACTATAGTTTGGTTCTGCCCACAGTTTTTCATCTACTCTGAATCCCTAAAACAATACTAACACAGTTAAGTATTGTCAAGTCATTCCTAAATCTTCATATGATATCTTTTGAAGCCCTCAGCCACACGGCGGTAATGGAGCTCTGTGAAACAACATAAGTTCATATGAAATAATTTGAAATTATCTCAAAAAATTTATGGCAAAAGAATGTCTGTATGTGAACCATTTAGATAACAACATAGAAGACGTTTCCTGCAAATGGTGTCAGAGTTGATGACAAGGCAACAGACATCATTGATACCTATTAAGCTACAAATTTCAAATTCTGAGTCTTATGTCTCATTTTTCCTTCTTTTCAACACTCAAAAAATGTAAAATCATCAAATCCTGGGGCAAGTTGTTTTTTGTTTTGTATTTTCGGTGAACCACCCCTTTAAGACATTAAGAGTTCTGCCCTGGATTCATAGTGCCTTCCATTTGAATTGGGAAGTCGAATAATTCAACCAGAATGCCACCAGACATTGGTGCTGCTGCTCTACACGTCAGCAGTCACTGAAAGCTGTGGTAATGTGCTGTTTATTAGCATTTCTGTCTTCCTTGTGTCTAATTAAATGAGCCGTACACACAGTACTGTCAAACGTCTATCTCTAGACATGTTGCTATGGTGTTCGTAATGTGATGCTGTCAATTGGTGTTACTATTTGAAATCTAAACATAAAGGCAATGCTATCCGGTGGAATAACTGATAGTGTGACCGGCTGAGAACGTGAATGGAGGCACACCAACCTGCACCATACTGCTGATGACCATTGGCAGCATGTTGAGAGGGAACCGCAGGATGTTGAAGAGTGCCAGTGACACAAAGGCCTTCTGGGCATCGAGCACATTATTTTCATCGATCAGCACGTATACAGTGAAAGTGGACAGGGCAACCTGTAGACGGACCCAGCAGGAGTGAGATCACACCTAGAAAGAGCTCTTGATGGAATTACAGCTTTTTACAAAGTGTTCTGATGACACACTTTGTTATTTGCAGTAAATAAGTAGGTAAAGTAGTAGTTGTAAAGTAAATGTAGTTTCCCTACAAGTGAAGTACAGCCTGACTTGCGGTCTTGGGTGTGTGTACGAGCTGAACAACATGATGCTGTGTTCTGATGATTTTGAAACTATGCACTTCATTTGCACACTGTGGTGCTTGTCGAGCCTTCTGTGCTGGACTCACCAAGAAAGGTGCACAGACCCAAGTGAAGGTGGACATCGCACCCAGGTAGGCAGCCTTCTTCAGCACCTGCAGCTCACTCTCACGGATTTCTGACACCTTGTTCTTGAAGGCAAGCTCCCAGGCATACAGTTTCAGCACCTTGATGCCGTTCAGCATCTCATTCATCAGCTTAATGCGACTGTCCTTGCTCTTCATTTGGGCCACCTGCTCAAGAAACAGGGACAGTAAGGATAATACGTGGAATTCATTATGAAGTTCTGTATGGTTTTAAGAAACAAAAGTGATTTGTGTGACAATGTGGCATCTGTGGAAAAGTCCCACCTGGTAGGTTTTGGTTTTCATTGCAATGACGGCATTAACAGGAACCATCAGAACCATCACAGCCACTCCAGCCAACACAGAGGGACCCAGGTTCTGCACATCAGATACAAATGTTGCCGATTAACCAGAAGACAAGTTCCAAGCGTTTATGTTGACTGCTGAAGTGTGCCTGCCTTGGCGTACAGCTCTTATTGGCTATGATGGTGAACTTGGACCTGTGTAGCAGAGTCTGTATTTGCTCTGTGATCCTACCTGCCAGAGAAAGTAGAGCGCCAGCACCACCTGCAGAGGGGCAGACCATATCATGTTGATGTAAGTGATGAGGTCCATGAAGCGCTGAGCGTCCACTGACATCAGGTTGACAATCTCTCCCACTGTGGAGGTGCGGCGTGATGCGCTGCTTATAACCAAGGCCTGAAAGAGCAGATCCAGGGAGGAAAAAGTCCGTACAGATGTTAGAGTCCAACTGTAGATTGACAGCCAAAGCTTGCACACAACTGACCAGGAGAACAATCAAACCACAAATTGATGTTATATGTTACTGGTAGTTTTAATCAACTTCAGTTGTTTGTGTTCAGAACGTCATGAGGGCTTAAACAGTAACAACTTCCTCCAGGATGAAAACAGTGGAAGGAATGAGCAGTACCTGGCTTTTACTAAAACTCCATTGAATGTTATTTAGCCTGTGCTTTTATATATTTTCTGTCCTTCATTACTGTATTTACATAGTCTTTACCATGAATAGAGTAGAGAAATTCTAAAGTCACACTACAGACGCATTTGAATTGGGCATTACCTTCCTGTAGACAGCTCCGATGATGGCAGTGCGCAGACGCATGCCTGAGACAAAGCAGACGTGAAAGTATTTCTGGAGGATGAGCGACTGCACACAGGTACATATGAAGAGCAGAGCAGTGTAGAAGTAGCCATGCCAGGAGGGGGCATCAGAGTTGTTGACGAAGCGGATCAGCAGCCTGGACGGGATCCAGTGAAGTGAAAAAAGGTGAACTTCATGGACATGTTTACCCTAAACCAGCATTAAATCACCCAAAAAGTTGTTTATCTACTCTTTAGTTTCTGAGCTTTGTTGCGGGTAAAGGAAATATTCAGTTACTTCAACAGTTTTATTCCAAACAAGGTCTTTGCCTCTTTCAATGGCATTACATTACAAGACATTAATTAAACTGAGCAACTATTTCCTTATTTTCCTTATTTCCAAAAATAGCAAATGAAACAAGGTGAAAATATCTTCATACCCATCTTCACTGCAAATGTTATTATTAGTTACACCTGCACCAAAAGGTGTGTCAGCTTAATGCTACCTCTTCGAAGTAAGAAAGTTACAAATGACTGTAATATCTAGATTCCATTGATGCAGTCCTAAAGTGGCATTCAGTCTGATCCGTGTCATGAGTTTGCCAGTGACTGAAACCTTCACAAAAACAATATGCTCACAATGACCCAACAGATACGTCTTTAAACAAATGACTGGTGGATTGTGGGACACTGAGGGCTTCATAAAAAAGGCATCATATCACTTTCTGCCACATAAGGCGGACCCGAATGGCACAGTCTTCTTGGTCCATAATGATATATTCAGTGTAGAAATGCCATCTATCCCAAACATTTATATCTGACCCACTGTATGCAACTTCTAGACTATGAAAAGTGCATACGTGAACCCCGGATACATCAATGATGAATTTCCATTTGATAAAAAAATGTAAATAATGCTACAAGGCAATGTCATTGTATTAAAGGGTCTATATGTGTGTGAAAAACAGAGGTTTCCCACCGAAGGATCTCTGGCCCCACGAACATGAGGATGTCCTGGATGATCTTGTAAAGGCAGGAGATGAGGAAGTAGGGCCCGAAGGTCAGGCACAGAGCCCAGAACAAGGAGGGCTCCTTTGTTTTCTGAGGGGTTCTTACAAGTAGAACTTCAGACTCTTCGACAACTCGGCCCTCTTTGCCCTCACTGTGGGGGGCCCGCTTGGGGGAGTACATGGTTTTCTGCTCTGTCCTGGGAAAAAAGAACAGAAAGAAAAGCAGACTGTCTCTATTAAACATTCTGGGAAAACAATTACGTTGTGTCCTTCCCTGCTGCACTGATCTCCTGACCTTTTGACCTTTTGGGCCTCTCTCTTCCAGCGACTGACAAGCTGTGGAACCACTCTCTGGGAGCGGTCCTCAGGGTTCAGAGACCACAGGTCCTTCTCCTCCAATGGCCGCTTGTAGCCCGTCACCATCATCCTGGTAGAGACAAGAAGATGGATGGGTGGAGGAAAGAAGCGATACAAGGCAAACAATTCAACAGTGCAATTTGAGACCAGAGTAACCCAAGAGGGTCACGGCTGGTAAAAGGAAAAGATTATTAAAAAGGCCTGAGGTCATAAATGCTTTTGTGATGCAGTGCTCAGTTGCATGAACTGGGTAACACAGCACATGCCGTATTATACTGATGATCCATCAGTTTATTACAGTATTATACTGATGATCCATCAGTTTATTACAGTATTATACTGATGATCCATCAGTATAATAACAGTATTATACTGATGATCCATCAGTTTATTACAGTATTATACTGATGATCCATCAGTATATAACAGTATTATACTGATGATCCATCAGTTTATTACAGTATTATACTGATGATCCATCAGTATAATAACTCAGGACAGTTTCATTTTCACTTTGAACCCTCTTTTAAAACAAAGTAAAACCAAAATTAGAACACTATAGAGTAATCCAGCATATTAGGCAGAAGGATACAACCTGTACAACAATGTCCCAGAGCATGCGAAAGCTCTTGGGCACCACTTTAACAAAGAAACAAAGTAGATATCAGATAACTGCTCAGGTCTCTCTTACTGCCTTTGTCAATAGTAAAGCAATGTTGCACCGTGGGAATAAAAAAATCTTCAGCTCCTCTATGAGAAACGCTTGTAACTGAGACCACAATATTAGTGAAATTATCTCATCAAACATCATAAATGTGATATATTTTTTTATTTTTTTATTAGCGATTCTTTGTTGAATCAAAATCAAACATTATAGGACTGTTATTTTCTCACAGCCTACACCGTGACCAGTTCTCTGACCAGTGTTCTAAGCAGAGCCCATATGCACATTGAAACTGTTTTTCCTTGCTGCAATCATTCCTCCTGTTCATATTAGTAAGGATCCCTTATTGGTAGGAAACATATTTCTAATGTAAATGTTGGAGAGAAAGAAATCCACAGAGGTGGAGGAGGCTGAAGCTTATATGATGTTTCAGCAGTCTGACATAAACAAATAAAGTGGAGATCTATTAAGTAATAATGTAGTAGAGTAATAATGTTTTGTGCATTTGTTAAATCTCCCATAAGACAAAGACAGCTGGAGACTGGAAACAGCTCATACAGAGATCAAACTCTCTCATGTCTACAATCTTCATTAAGCTGCAGTGTCTGTCAACACTCCCAAATAGCCACACTACTCCACTCCATCCACACTACAGGGACATGAACGTTTTGCTTACTTGGTGATCCACCAGAAGGTTATTCTGGAGAGGAAAGCAGCTCCAGGCTCAGGGCAGGGATTCTGAGGACAGAAATATTAATGTTAGATCTAAAGGATTTTTCTGCTGCTGAGATACTGACCTGACCTTTTTATCAGTATCTAGAAGCATCCATTTAACATAGCAGCAATCACTGTGACCACATGCGTTATGTGGGGGATGTGAGGCAAAGATGTTGTGCAAAGGGAAAGGTCCATGCAGGTGTTCTAAAAACAACAGGAGCAGTTAGTTATTGCAGTCTGGATGCTGGTTTGACCGCTCACCAATACTGTCTGCAGGTGGAACTACAGCAGCTGTAACTCACAGCTCGTAGAGCTAATTACTTAAAAACATGTTACTGCAGTTTGCATTAAAAAAAAAAAGTTTTTTCAGAGTCTAAACACAAACTGAAATCTGTAGACACAGACGTGATGCACATATTTAGAATCAGTGAAGGACATCAAATAAATATCTATAAATGTGCTTTAGACAAAAAGACTCTGAACTGTCAAACTTAACAAAGGATGCCAAGGTTCTCTAACTAGCTGCTGCACTAGGATGGGAGGTTTAACCCATAGATGCCCCATCAGCAGGCTCCACCTGTGTTCATAGAATTTGAATGATAAGACAAAACTGTCTCAATGCAACATGCAACTGGGAAATCAGATTTGAAGATTCTGGGGCTCTCTTGTTCAGCTTTAGTATTTAAAACAAGCAAGCATTTACAGAGAGGTGTCACAGTTTCCACCACTCCGTATAAATGTGAGAAACTTGAAGAGAGGAGTACAGAGAGACAGAGACAGATTTACAGTGTGATGCAGCCTCACCGAGTCTTTAACAGCCTGGGAGAAGAGCGGGGGCTGGTCCGTCAGGCTGGACAGGAACAGAGCGACCAGCAGCAGAGCATAGTAGACATAGAAGGTGGTGTACCTCCACACAGACACTGTCAATTGCTTTGAAAAAAAAAAAAAAACAACACTTTCAGCCCATGGAACTTGGTGTTACATATTGATTTACAGTCACATATCCAGAGGCTCAGCCCCGCTCCTTCCACACTGACCTCGTCTAGGGCCTGGAGGATCTTAGACCTGAAGGTGACTGTGGCACACAGCAGTGCCAGCAGCCAGTAGATCAGCATTACTCCAGAAGACTGAACTCCTTTCATCCGTTCATACTGGATCAACAAGGTGGCCAGCAACTGGAGCATGCACATATTAAAACACATTTATACATCATACTTGGCCCAACATACAAATATTACTTGAAACAAACACGCCTGCACTTGCTTTAATCCAGTTTTAGCTCCTGCTCTTCACAAAATGTTTTTAATGATTCTCTTTATATTGTTTCAAAACTGAAACCTTTTCTTTGACCACAGACTGTGTATAAAGACGGGCGACATGACAGCTCCCCTAAAGTCAAGACGAAACATCTCTATTGTCCTCTGGTGGCTTGCTGCAGCAAAAGTCATAGTCATGCCCCCTCCATGTTAGCAGATGGGACATGGGCCAAATTAAATAAAATCACAATGGATGGTTTCTAGAATTTTAGATTATTGTAATCACGCTAATGAATGTTCATGTGTTCACTATCACTGCTTTCACTACTGTGCCCGTATCCTGGACATTCTGGATTCATGTTTTTTTTTTTTTTTTTTACAGTGGGAGCAAGAAGAGATGCATTGTCCATCTTTAAATGCAGTCTATGCCTTGAACACAGAGGATAGATTACATATCCTGTCACCTTGGGATTCCATTGGAGGAAATGGCAGAAGTTAAATACACTAAGAACATCTAAGATCCAAAGCATTATTAAAAAAAACATTCCCTTTAAAGCCTTAAATGACAGAGACAAACTCTCACCATGCTGAGGCCCAGTAAGGTTGGACTGACTAGGTAGACGGGTGCAGGAACACTGCTGCCATAACTTCTTTCCCAGAAAGAATAGAAAACATCTGACCAGCAGATAATCCACAGCAGTAGGCCAACAGCCTGTGGGGAGAAAAACAGCTCACAGCTCTCTGACCTGTTATGAACTCTGTTTGGTGTAAAACTGTGTCATTTTTACTAACAATATGCAACTGAGACATTATTGTTAAAGTGAGCTCTCTTTTTCCACTCAACAAAGTTAGACACGCTGAACGCTGTTACAGGAGAGGTTCTCATGGTTTACATTGCTTGATTGTTTTACTGTTATATGTGATTATATTCAGAGCCGTTTCTTGCTATATGCGGACTATGCAAATGAATGGGGCCCCTAATGCACCAGGGGGCCCCAAAGCTGCATGTTCAATTAAAATGACCTGTCTTCATCTGTAGCTATCTCATGTGTTTATTATATCCCTTATATGCTTAAAAAAATAAATGTAGGATATTAATAAAATAAGCTGCAATGATAAGCTGTGGCTAATGCTTGTGTGGCATGATTAAGTCACAACCGTTGGACTGCACCGTCAGGCAGTGAGTGACCTGCGAGCCGCAGACAGGTACGATGGGAATGATTGATAACTACCCATCATTCCTGTTAGTGAGGACATTAATGGAAAACAGTTCACTTACAAAATGAAAAATATGTGATGTACACTTGAACTCTGGATCATATTCAGGATATGATGTATGGATCTCCACACTCCAGCTGAACTATTAACCTGAGCTTTATATACACATTGTTGTGTTAGAGGTTGAGTTTTTGGTCTGCCCCAGTAACACAGCAAGAGCAGAAATAATTTTAAAAATCCAATGTAAATAAAAACCTGCACAATTAGATAAAAGACTCCTCTAGATAAACATGGGTAAAATCACTCACAGTTTTAGCCTTGTTGAGGTGACTCATACATATGTAGCCCCGGTCATGGCTGCGGAGGTAGATGAGGTAGATGGGGGCACACATCCAGAGGTAGAGGCATGGCAGCCACACCAGGACAGTGTTCTGGAAGCACTGGGTGAGGTCTGGGTTGGAAGTGTACCATGTACGGTTCCAATCCTGGTTACAGGAAGCAAGAAATTAGAGGATAAAAACAAAAAAGGCCACTTCTGAATGTGAACACTGCTTTTTAGTTTTATGTTGTTACCTTTTGAACCGGCAATGATCTATTTTGGCCACTAGGGGCAGTGAAACACAGGAGAAGTTCTAACAGATGCACAATAACCATAATCCATGTTTGTTAGGGCTGGTAATTTGGTATGACCATCAGGAAATTATCCGGTTGTAAAACGATAACAATATGCTAGAAGTGGTTGTAAAAGCTGAGAGATAATTATTGCTTTCATCACTACAAATCAACCATTTATATTCCACACGGTTAATTGATTCAATGCTGTTGTATGAAAATACAGCACTCTCTATAGTAATGATTTTTGGATTATTTTGGATTAATCTGCTGATTATTTTCTGAATTAATCAATTGATTGTTTGGTTTGAAAAAGTTGTGAAAATAGTGAGAAATGCTGTCACAATGCCCGGGAGCACAAAGTGACACTTTCCTGATGCTTATGCTGTCCAACAAACAGTCAACATTATTAAAAATACATTATAAATTGTTCAAAGGAACAACGGTAAATCCTCAATTTTGAGAAGCTGGAACCATGAAATGGCAAGAAATTAATAGAAGAATGACTTCAACAATCATCAAAACAGTTTAAGTCTTTTATTGTCAATGGATTAAATAATTACTGTACTAATGGTTTCAGCTTTACTTATATGAACTGTTGAGCAGCTTAATTTATGTCAAAGCATCAGATTTTAACCGTTCATATACTTTGCATGTATAGATCTTGATTTGTAAAGTGACTAAAGCTGTGACATAAATGTAGTAATGAAGTAGTAAATACTGAAGTAAAAAGTGCACTACTTCCATCAGAGGTACAGTGGAGTGAAAGTATGAGAGAAACATGTGAAGAGAAGCCGAAAGCAAAGTACAAGAACATCACATTAACAGTACTAGAGTAACTGTACTTCATTACGCTCCACCACTGGCAGGGACCCGGCTTGGGCTTAGAGGACAGTAAAATCACCAGAGGTTGGATCATGTCTGTGCCTTTGATAGCAGCTGTGTGGAACTCTAATGAAACACACTGACTGTCAAAAACAGTCAGTCACATAAAACACTAGAAAGTGGTAACTCAAAAACTGTAACCTTAACTTTTATTTAGCACTTTATCATCCAAAATATGATAGCATTATAATCATAAGCCCCGTGCACACTGTACAGGGGACAGTTCTTGTTTGTTCTGGCACGCCCCCCCCCTCTAACATTGATGAGACACAGTGGCAGAAACCCCCAATCGGTGTCACAACAAGCCGGCTGTGTCGGTGCTGCACCTCGGAGGATGGGAGCGCGGCTAGTTATGATGCGGGAAACGTTACCGGCGTGTGGTGGCGGACGGTGCGGACACTGTAGCAGAGGAGCTGGGGTCGTGCGGTTCATATCCCAGCCTCTAAACCATTCCCCTGTTCTCTCACAATAAAATGATACAAGCCGCATATTAGAAGTGTCCGAAGTGGCTTGGTGGCAGTTTGGCAGTGATTTGTGTCAGGAGCACATGTTTTTCACCGGGACGGCACGTTAAGCCGGTTACTGGGTGAAGTCAGGCCGGTGTTACGTAGGACAGCTGCTAGCGTTATGTGGCCGGCTTCGGCAGGGATGTTACGTTCATTTACCGGGGTAAGTCAGTTCTATTAGCATGTGCCGGTAGCTAATAACAACAACTGGACAGACTTATAACACACAAGAAAAGACATGAAGGTGTTGAAAACAAACTCACCCAGAATGGATCGGAACTGTCCTGGCTGCAGAACTTATCGAACCCCATTGACTACGACGCAATGGAAGTTCAAGTCCTGGCTGTTCGGAGTGTTTTTGGAGCTCAGCTTTGGTTTTGTAACCTGACTGTGAAGGCAAAGCGGAAGGTGCTGCTCTTCTTCTTCTTTGGTCGTTCACAAATGAGTGTAAAATATGCACACTGCCACCTGCTGGCTGTGTGTGTTCCTGTCACTCATGTTCCGCCTCCTCCTCTCACTGCTACCTGGACATTCAGTCAGTGGTGGAAAAGTGATCTCTTGCCTTAGTAAAAGTAGTAATACTATACTGTGGAAATACTCTGTTGCAAGTAAAATCATGCATTTAAAATGTTGCTTAGCTTTACTTATTTGTACTCGCTGAAAGTGCACAGGTATTAGATTCAAAATATATTGAATGAAAGTACTTGTGCTCATTATGCAGAATGACCCATTTCAGAATAATAAATATTACATTATTGGATTATAATTATTGATGCATTTGTGTACTCATCACTTTAATGTTGCTGCTGGTAAAGGTGGAGCTGCCTCTGAGATGTAGTGGAGCAGAAAGTAGAAAGTAGCACAAAATCGAAACACTCAAGTAAAGCAGAAGTGTGTCAAAGTAGGTACAGTATAATGAGTAAATGTATTTAGTTACCGCTGCATTCACCTACCGTCAGGCTTTGTTCAGGCACTTTTGTGTTCTCACAGGAATGAAGTCTTGTGTATACTAGCTAACTAACAGTTCCATATTTCATGATTTCATAATGGATCAATGATTAGATGTCAGTTCTATTGAAAGAACTGACATAAAGGCAATATTGGGGCAAGTCCAGTGTCACTAAGGTGGGTTCTTCATTATCATTTTGTTTTCAACTGTACATTGCAGCAGAATCTGAACAATCTGTGTCCTCTTCTGCAGACTGGTGATATTTATTTCTGCTGTGTACTGTAGATAGTCTATTGGAAATGATTTGAACAATGGGTACCATTGTTGTTACAGACTGGATTTTGTGTGCCTTCTTCTGAACGTTCATTATTTGCGTTTCTAGATCATTCTGTAGAACTAGTTAAATGATAAATATGCATTTTAATACACGTTCTTACCTGATCTTTGTTCTCTTACCCACTGGTAGGTGGGGTTAGACTTAGACTTAGACTTAGACTTTCTTTATTTTATCCCCCATAGGGGGAAATTTTCTTGTTACAGCAGCAACAATATAAACAGGGAGAGTGAAAGAAACAAAGCAATAGAGAAGACAAAAAATAGCAAATATAAATATAAATATAAATATAAATATAAATATAAATATAAATATAAATATATATATATGGATTGTGATGAAATGAAATAAATATTTACACCATAGGATAATTACACTGTAGACAGGAATGGAATGGCATGGATGGTAGGCAGTATATTAACATCAGCCAGTGATGCTGGTGTTAAAGAGTCTGATGGCTGATGGGAGAAATGACCTGCGGTAGCGTTCCTTCTTGCAGGGTGGGTGCCTCAGCCTGCTGCTGAAAGGGTTGGGCTCCAGAGCCCCACGACAAAATAGGTATAAATGATTGATGAGTTCTCTGTCTATATATATATTTTTTTAACCATAAATATTGACATTTAAATATTTGAACTCTCCCCATAAATGTGCCACAATGATTAATAAGTAACAGGATTATTTTTTTTGCTCTCTAAATATTTCTAAATATAACTAATCACATCGGAGGCATGTGATTGGAACAAGTATATCTGTTGTTTGGAAAATGAAGAGCTGGCTCTTACAAAACTTTATCATAACATCATTTACAGTCATCTTTGGGTTTGGGGATGATTTCAAATCATTCCAAATCAAAAGGCTGAAGTCAAAGTAAAGTCGTGAGACACTGCTGTTAAAACCAAAGATGAGTTGAAAGTTTGTTTTTTTTTCATTTTTGTTTTGTGTCATTTCTAAAGTCGCGACTCATTCATGACTCATGTCTTGCCCGGATCCAAGCCATGTGACTTGAGTCCACACCTCTGTCTTTTACTATTTTGCTGCTCAAAATGGACCTGACTTCAGGCAGCATGCTGGCTCAAAGTAGAATCCATTCTGCAGAAAATATTTTTTTTCTTCCATTGAAAGCAATACTACACACATTCAGTCTTGTAAGCATTTTAAAATCAATAAATCAATCAGTGAAAATGTCCCCTCTTCTTTATTTAACATATCCCAAATATGACTTCAAATATGTCGGTTTTCGTGTTAGACTTGTCAGTATACAACAGTACACAAATATAAGTTATTCTTTTAACAATTTCTGTTCAGTCATTGGTGAGCAAATGTTTAACGCTCTCAAGGAAAAAGACAAAAATAACAATGAAAATCAGAAGTGAAGGTTTGGCCACATGGTGGCAACATATGGTTGTGTTCAGTTGTCATCATCATCGTCATCAAAGACATCCGCGACAGTCCTGTGGATGGACAGACAAACAGAGATTACAGACTGGGCTGCATAAATGTTCCAACAGGCTTCATATCTGTGTAAATGTGTCTTACTTGTAGATTGAGCCAGTCACTTCATCAAGAAAACCTCCTGTATAAAAAGACAACGTAAGCATGAGCTTGAGCCTCAAATGCCTCACAATTGTTGGGCAACAAGAAAAGATTAGAAAGGTCTGATGGATAATGAATCCAATATAATATGATATTTGTCAACGTGACAGCTCTACTCACCAGGCTGGCAAAGAGTTTGGCAAGCAGGACACACGTGGCAGAAACTGCACATCTGTGAACAAAACAGAAAGTAATGAGTAGAAAAAAGAAGAGTCAGGAATGTAAATGGATCCATAGTATCAGGAGAAGCCTAATCCATGTGTGTGTTACCAACCTGCTTCAAACACGAGGTGAGATTATCCTACCACTGGTTGCTTCACACAGCTACAAAGGCGTTTGCATGTGTATGCTCATATGTTAGATGTACGGAAGCCCATTTTGTCAACAAAAAAACAAATCAAATGTTAAGAATGATGAACATGAAAGTACTCATGGGCCACAGCAAAGAGGGGCCACGCCTATAGAGAGGGTCTACCCCTATCTGAGTGACAGAGTTACACCAGTGGTCGGCCGACTGTTTGTTTCTCCATTGGCTGTTGCTCTTTCATAATGAGTAGGCACGTGAGTAAGGAGACTGACTGACTGGACAGTGGAGATAAGGTTCAACATGGTGGGGCCCTGTTTCCAGTTGTTCGTGGCAAGACTTTCTCTGACATTTTGTACAAGGAAATTCCACAGATTGAAAGAAAAAACGTAGACTTCTCTGTTGCTAATCGAACTGGATTACCCTTGTGGTGGATGAACCAAAAAGTACAGAGAGATTTATTGGACTTGGAAGCTGCCAATCACCATCGCCATCAACAACCAGTAATTACATAACATAAATTAAAAAAACAGCTGGTATTACTGGTAGGGGGCACTAAAATTATTATATGGAGCAACAGATACGCAACATGGAAAGCAACATTGTCAGTAGTTGTTAAGATGTCTGTTGGAGACTGTCTAATTTCCGAATTGACCTACTGATCATCACCATTCTGAGACAAGACACAGTTTCAGTTTGATGATTTGGCTCTCTGTATAAATCAAATGGACAAGTGAAAGCTGATGTACTTTGAGCTTGTGATTTTGGTCTTTTAGATGTAGACAAATGTCCTGTCAGGTTGTGTAGCCTATGTTTGTGTGATTTTGATGGTCGTACGAGCCGCACTATTCTGTATTATAATATGTGCTATTTGCATTTTCAAGCACAGTTTTTCATCAGGGTTGTGAGTTTCCCCCCTATCCCGAGTATAGCAAAGGTTAGTCCCACCTCTAGGCTGCCTCTGATTGGCCTGACCCTGATATTCTTATTCTAACCCCAACCATGTGACTCCTTATACCTAAACCTACCCAACCATAGCTCTCCATGCTTATCCCTAACAAATGAAGGGTCTTCACATTTTATGTCAGCATTCTTAAGCGTGTACAGACACACTTGCAGGCACAAAAATTTATAATTTTTTGCTAATGTTTTTTTTTTTCTAATTTTGATGTAGGTTCATGTTTTAGGTTCACTGAATCCTATTTGATGAAGAGAATGTGTGGTATCGCACTAATGATATATAGTATAATATGTATATGTATGACAAAAAGTTGATTAAGATTTTCAGTTGCTTTGGGGTTAGATGGCTTTATAAAATGCCCCAAATATACAGTGTTGCCCATAAAGTTGGAATAATTGTTCAATACCCCCAATTTTGTTAAAGCCTGAATACACAGTTTGCAAAGGTTAATTGTGGTTTAAGTTTCACTGTGATATGTTTGGAAGAGTTTGATCAATAAAGTTGAGAAGATATACACTTTATTTATCAAGAACAAATCACATTATCACAATCATTTCATGAGAAGAGGTAAAAAACATTTTATTCCAACTTTATGGGCAACAGTGTATATATATTTGTATATTTTCTCACCTTGCAGTGTTCACAGTGTTCAGACTTGTCTCCCTCTTCACAAGGACATTCGTCACAGCTGTCACAGTGCTGGGAGAAGAAACATTTTGTTAAAAAGAAATCTAGACAACAGATCATCAGAGAGGGCAGATTTTGAACAGTATCAACAGAGTGGAGTTTAATCTTTAGCACATCACTTCTTCCATCACTACATATTGTGATGGTTTCAGATAGTCTCTAGTTTTATGACTGAGCTTTGATTTTCTCAAATTTTATTTCAGACATACCTCACAGAATTCACAATATGAGCACACAGAGCCCTTGTGATAAGCATCATCGTCGTCGTCGTCATCGTCGTCGTCGTCGTCATCGTCATCATCATCTGCACATAATATTGATAATAAATGTATGATTTAAAAAAAAATGCACACATAGAATAACTTTTAGACTACTGTTTAGAGAGACAAAGAAAGTCCATATAAAGCCAGAATATAAAATACACAGATATGTCTCCTTTTTGGGGGTTCCACAGGGCCACTGGCATCTGATTGCAATGAACTCTGTGCGATGCAGTGCATTTATTTTTTATTAAATTGCATGTTTAGCGAGTATCACAGAGAAAGTTGCTAATAATGCTCATTATTATGATAATGATGAAATCCCTACTATTAAATCAGATTTCCAAGAAAAGCCTAAATTTTGAAATTAAAGCCAGAAATCTGAAAAAAGTCTGAACTCTCCAAATAAACTCATAATTCTGGGAAAGAAGTCGTCATTCTTTACTACTTTTCCTACAGTTTCACATATGAAGAATATCTTTGTTTCTCTTAAACTACAGGCCACATTTTCTATGGTCTTAATTATAAACTGAAAATGTATGGTTACTATCAACTGAAAACCAGAAATCCCTGAACAGTGTCATGTAATCTGTCTTTTGCTTTTTTCATTGTCTGAGATGTCAGCACAGAGATGACACCTGTGCTGGTTTTTGAGGCTGTAGATTGCAGTCTAGATTGCACATTTCTGGTCATACACAGATAAATAGATAAACAAAGTGGACTAAACATTAGAAACGCCTTTCCGTGCAAGATAAGATTACCAACCAGGCAAAGAGGACACCTTGTTGATGTGTCTTGTGTCAAAATACAGTTTGAGGACCTTTACTGTTCTAACTGAGATGTGCTCTGATTCAATCAGATATAGGAATAGGAATCAGATATAGAATAGGTTGGTGTTTGTGGCCGAGTGCTGTGTGAACTGTGTATGATGAGCAGAGAGTGGGTGGAAGGCAGGTCAGAGGTCCCATGGCTCATTTTTGCTCCAGGGCCTCCTTGGGCCTCTGCTTATACTATTTAACTTACTTAGAAGTATTCTTTGGTACTGTGTCACACACCACCACTATTGGTGCTTTTCCATTACGCAGTTTTAGCTCTACTCGCCTCGCCTCTACTCGGTTTGGGTCATTTTCCATTACAATTGCGTACCATCTCAACGTGGGTGGGGTCGTCATAGCAAGCAAACTCCAGTGGCGTAATTTGTGTGTGGCACAAACACAAACACAACTAAGGACATCGTTCACAGAAATAATAAAAACGCCCGGTCGCTGTTTCCAGGGTTTTAAAAATGGCGGGTGTGATTCTTGTGAACGAGTCACTCTCATGATTCATGATGTCACTTCCTGACCAATCAGTGGACTGCTGTATGTTGACGTCACATTTTCGGCTCGACTCAGCTCACTTGGAACCCTGACCGAGTAGGTACTAAAAAAGTACCAGGTACTATCACCTAGTGGAAAACCATAAAGACCGAGTCGAGTCGAGTGGAGCCGAGCCGAGTAGGTGCTAGTGGAAAAGCGCCATATATGTCTATGGGTCTAACAGCTGTGGGTGCAGATGTTTTC